>NC_134503.1:32481955-32661955 GCF_040206685.1 Ascaphus truei | reverse complement strand
AGCTTAAGCCTATAGGGAACCATGTTAAAAATGGTTTTTGAGGCAAAAAGTGACACTGTGTGCTCATTTGCATGTCATTTCCCAGAATCCCTTGCTGCAGTGGAAGTGCTGTATGCTGGGTGATAATGGGGAAAGGCGGGGTTGCAGACCTGCCTAAGACATGCAGATGAGCATACAGTTGTATTTGCATATTTGCTTTCCTGTGGAGGGTTTTTGTCACTTTTTTTACTCACCATAACTTAACTATATATATATATATATATATATATATATATAAAAATGGAGAATCCTTACCAGGCAGACCAGGAGTCCAAGACCACGCAGCAAGAACCGAGACAGCACTCAGATTGGTATCAAATATAGATGTGTTGAAAAAAAAGGCACATACAACCGACGTTTCGGTCCTGAAACAGGACCTTTCTCAAGGGAGTGCTCACCCTTAAGTGACAAAAACCACCATTATATACCCACATGCAACACCATTAGCAAACAGTGATAGGTTAACAACCTGCCCCTCCTCTCTGGATCAGCTGAAAGCAACTATACACAAAACGATCTAAATGACATCATTGCTATGCAATCTATAAGACCCGGAGTGTCTGTATGGGGGAACCCTTAAAGCAGAAGCCCGTGAGCATGCGCAGGTGTGCAATGTCAGGCGCGAGTGTAAATGTATAGACCCATGCGCCGAGATACATCGTCTAGTATCGTCATAGCGATACCACAGAAGGGGGACCATCGCGCATATGTGTACTAATATGCCAAAGCACGGAGTGCGAGAGAGCAACACCATTGCGCATGCATACAGGGACAGAATATGAGCGTCTCAAGTTGCCATGGCGATACAATACCGGGGCAGTCATTGCGCATGTATGCGCTGACAGCCTGAAACACGAAGCGCGAGTGGAAGCCCTTTGCGCATGCGTGCAGGTATAGCATGTAAAAGCCAGAATAACTGGTAGAATATGAACGCAGCTTAAACGCACAGCCTTAGGGTAAACTGAAAACATTAATGAGCATGAGATAATGCATCCTGAGGGGGCACAATACAATGTGAACACCAAAGTGCTAAATAAAAATAAAAAGCAAGATATAAAAACCATGAGTGTGTAGGCAAGGAAGGGAAAGGAAAGGGGGGGGGTGGGAAGCAACATACAGGGGGACAGAAACAAAGGAAACTACAAAAGGATAATGGGAAAGGGGAAGGTAGTAAATGAGGGAAAGAAACCAGACAAATTAGAAAAAATGGGGGAATAATAATAAACAATAAAGACCAATGGGTATACTGAGGGCCATGTCAAGGACAATGGCAGAAGTGTATAGGGGAGGCAAAAAAGGAGCAAATGTAAGATAAACTGATAAGATTGAAATAATTAAATAAAGCAACTAAGTCTCAAGTCCTCGTTCAAGCCATAAGGTGACAATGTCCTCAGATCGTGAATGGCTTTAGCCTCCAACTGGAGCAGCAGTCTGTCACGATCCCCACCACGTGTTGATAGGTACGCTTGTATAATCGGCATACATTTCATCGACGAAAGGCCATGACGGTGTTGTTTGAAATGTCTCGCCACTGGGAGGAGTTTAAGGTCGTCAACAACATTTTGGTCCAGGAGTGCCTTACGGATAGTTGACCTGTGCGTTCTTTCAGCATGCGGCTTGTTTTGCCTATATAGTAAAGGCCACAAGGACATTTAATAAAATAGACCACAAATTTCGACTCACAGGTCATAGCAGTCTTAATGCCGATGGATTTCCCACTATGTGGATGTGCAAAGGACTGGCCGGTCTGTAGAAAACCACAGTTGATGCATCCATGGCATTTGTATACACCAGGTTTTCGCTGAAGCCATGTTGTAGCATTGGCATATTTGGTAGTCGGATCAGCCTGCACGAACATATCCCTTAAGTTCCTTCCACGGCGATAGCACATTCTTGGTGATGTTTGACAGATGCTCCCAATTTTAGGATCATTGGCTAGAATGTTCCAATTTCTTTTAATACTGCGTTTAATAAGATTGGACGAGGTAGTGTAAGTGCTGCTAATATTAATTGATTTGTTATCAATTATTTCTGTAGAAGGTAAAAGCAGGGAAACCCTGTCAATAGCCCGTACCTTAGTTAGCGCCACATTAACTTCCGATCTTGAGTATCCCCTATCCAAAAACCTTTTAGCCATTTTCCATAATGCATCTTCGACCAGCATAGGGTCACTAGTAATGCGTTTGACCCTTAGCATCTGAGAGAATGGGAGTCCTCGTTTCAGTGGTTCCGGATGGTGACTCAAAGCACACAGAAGAGTGTTTCTGTCTGTAGGTTTGTGAAAAATCTCAGTCGCTGGTCTACCATCTTTTTTATAGACCACTGTGTCTAGAAAGGGAATACAGTCCATGCTGTAATTAACAGTAAACCGAATTGTTGACGGTATCGAATTCAAGTAACAGATAAATTGTGTCAGTTCCTCCTCCTTTCCACGCCAAATTAGGAAGATGTCATCAATGTAGCGGGTGTAATGAACAATATTGTTGGAAAAAGGGGCATCGTTAAGCAAATGCAGTTGTTCATAGCTATCCATAAATAAGTTGGCGTATGCCGGGGCCATATTAGAACCCATCGCAGTCCCTGTTTGTTGAAGGAAGAAAGTTCTTATGTAGTATAACATCAATCAAGAGGAGAACAAATTCACTTGGAGGCCCATCATATCCCCCAAAATGGGAAAAGTGATCCCGAATGGCCTCCAAACCCTCAACATGTGGGATATTGGTGTAAAGGCTGGAGACATCCTTGGTTACCAGAAACATGTCTGAGATGTCATATGCTATCGTGCCTAATTTGGTGATAAAGGCCGTAGTGTCCTTCACAAACGATGACATCTTCGCAACCATAGGTTGCAACAGGTGGTCCACAAATTGAGAGAGTGGGTGACAAAGTGATCCCATTGCTGCAATGATCGGTCTGCCTGGCGGGTTGACGATGGACTTGTGCACCTTCGGAAGTAAATAGATAACAGGGACTATGGGGTGGTCTTAGGACAAAAAAGTAGCGGTTGCCTCCGATATCCATGAGTTGTTAACTCCTAAGCGGATGATGGAGTCTATTTCTTTTTTATAGACAGAAGTAGGATCACATTGTAATTTTTTATAGTGATTGGTGTCCATTAATTGTCGCACAATTTCAGCTCGATAGTCAGTATAGTCCATAAGGACAATACCCCCGCCTTTATCAGCCGGTTTGATGATAATCTTGTCATTAGACTTCAGGGATGCAATAGCCTGTTTCTCTACGACGGAGAGGTTGGAGAAACTCCTTTTGTGTTACTTGATGTTATTGCGAGTGTCTTTACCCAGGAGTCCCATAAAAGTGGTAATGCTGGGATTACTCACAACTGGATCAAAGGTACTCTTAACCTTGAGTTTTGTATCAACATAGGTCATCTGATCAGCAATAGTAGGTACTACCTCATTTCTAGAGAAAAAATACTTAAGACGTAACTGGCGATCAATTTTGAACATGTCAATTTCCCAGCGGAAAGGGTCTTTTGAGGTGGTTGGGACAAACGACAGTCCCTTCTGGAGAACACAGATCTCTGAGGTTGTGAGGTGGTGTGACGACAAGTTGTAAATCACTTCCTCCTGGGATGTCCTCGCTGCTTCTTTGCCTCTCTTATTTGATATCAATCTGAGTGCTGTCTCGGTTCTTGCTGCGTGGTCTTGGACTCCTGGTCTGCCTGGTAAGGATTCTCCATTTTTATTCAATATTATATGGGACAAGCACCGGCTTTCTACCTTTATTGCGAGTGACATCTGCCTTTGTACATATATATATATATATATATAAATATATATATATATATATATATATTTATTTATTTATTTATTTAGTGTGGGGCTGTTGTGTGTGTATTTTTTTTATTGTGCGTAGCGGGGGTGGGTGAAGGGGGTATTTGGCCCCAACGGTGGTTTGTTTAGGGCTTGCGGGTGGGTAGCGGGAGGGCTTAACCCCTTCATAACCGTAGCGGTATTAACCGCTACGATCGTGAAGGGGTTAAGTGCACCCGCAACCCCCCCCCCCGCAAGCCCTAAACAAGCAACAGGGGCCAAATACCCCCTTCACCCACCCCCGCTACCCACAATAAACATGGCACGGCGGGTTAACCCCTTCTTTGCCTTAGTGGTTAGTCGCTAAGGTAATGAAGTGGGCTTTACATGCATTTTTCCTGCCACGGATGCATGCCGGGGGGCTCCGGTGCTGGTATTAATGAGTATCAGCTCCGGAGACCCCCGGCATCAATCCCAGCCAGCAAAAAGGCCTGATGTTTTCTAAGTGTCGACCTTGCCGATGCTTATACACCATCAATCCGCCAACTTTAGTTGGAGGGACGGATTGGCGTTAAATTCTCAATTCGGGAGTGCCGATCAGAAGTGAAAAGCTGATCGGGGCTACCTGAATTCAGCCGAGTTCAAAAAGTGCGGATAAGTGGCTTATCGGCACCCGGCTGCCGATAATTTTTTTATCGGGAACAAAAATTGCTGATTTTTCCCACTTATCGGCGCTTACTGAATCGGGAAGGCATTTTTGGCGAGAAAATGGCAATAAAACGCTTTTTTTGCGCTTAGTGCATGAGGCCATTGATGTTACAATTTACTGATACAGGAAGTTATGTGTGTTAATTCTGGTCGGGTATTGCACTGTGAAATGTAGCACTCCCTATAGTAGCGATGTGCGTTCCTGTACATATGTATATCTTTATTTATATAGCGACATTAATGTATATAGCGCTTCACAGCAGTAATACATGTCACAATTATATAAATAACAAATAATACAAATAACACATAATGGGAAGACGTGCTTCAGACATAAAAGTGACATTCTAGTAAAAGGAGTCCCTGCTCTGAAGAGCTTACAATCTAATTGGTAAGTAGGAAGAATGTACAGAGACAGTAGGAAGTGTTCTGGTAAGTAAGCTTTATGTAGAGGTGTAAAGTATCAGCCACGGAACTACTCATGTGCTTTGTTGAGGAGGTTTTAAGATGGGTCTTAAAGGGGGATAGAGAGGGTGCTAGTTGGATATTGAAGGGATACCTTTTCTCTCTACACACTCTCTCTAGGTGACCTTATCACAACTCTTGGGTTCAAATATCACCTCTATGCTGTTGACACACACATTTATCTTTCTACCCCTGACCTCACACCTGCTGTACAGACCAAGTCTCTGAAGGTCTTTCTGCCATATCAACCTGGATGGCCCGCTGACGACTTAAACATAAATTGTCCAAGACAGAGCTCCTCATACTTCCACCCATGTCTGGCCCTACTGCTTATTCTAGATCACTATTGGCAGTACTTTCATACACCCACTATCATGTAAGCATGCTGACTAGGGTTCACACTCAACTTCTACCTCATTCTCTTCTCATATTCACAATGTAGCTAAAACCGTTTTTACTTCTGTAACATTGCAAAGATACGCCCCTGCTACTGCTGAAACTCTAACGCATGCCCTCATTCTCTCCCGTCTCGACTATTGTAACATTATACTGTCTCGCCTTCCTGCCTCTCACCTGTCTCCCCTAGAAGCTATCCTGCTGCTAGAATCACTTTACTCTCACTGAAATGTCTCAGCGTCTCTCCCGCTGAAATACCTCTCCTGGCTTCCTATCAAATCCGTATTACTTATAAAATTCTCCTCCTCACATTTACATGTGTGTGTATGTCTGCCAGTCCATGTGTGTGTATCTACCAGTCCATGTGTGTGTCTGCCACTGCTTGTGTGTGTATCTGCCAGTCCATGTGTTTGTATCTGCCTGTCCATGTGTGTGTATCTGCAAGTCTATGTGTGTATACTGTATCTCTACCATTCTGTAAGGTTCAGGGAGTCACGCCGCCCTCGGCACGCTCCCCACTCACCTTCGCTCCCGTCTTCCCCGCTCTCGCCGCTGGTAGGGATGCCACTCCTTTGGGGACCGCTCCGCGGGCTGCTCGCGTGCACACCCCGCTCCAGGCTTTTTGCCTCTACTTCTGGCTCGTGTCCTTGCGCCGACATTGGGGGGGGGGCACGCACGGAGTGCGCATTAGGTGCACACAGGTCCCTCCTCCTCAGAACTTATCAGGAATCCTCATCCCACCTGATTCCTGCTCCGGATTCACCAACCACATCCCACGCTGCTGACGCACCTCCACGCTGCAGATTTCTCATTGGGTGCTCGCTCCTACTTGTGCTCTGCTGCCCCACTGGCAAATTGGCTGTGCATAATCCTATGTTCCGTTGTGTTCATTGCTTCCTAGCCTCGCAATCTTGTCATGTCCTCTTGTCTGCCGGTCTCTGTTATTGACCCGGCTTGTCTTGGACTCCGCTCTTCTGTACTCCTGACCCCGGCTATCTACGACAATCCGCACCTCTCCAACCCTGACCTCGACATCTGGACAACAACTATTCTCCTCTCTCCAACCCGGCCCTCGGCTAATAGTCCCTGCAACGATCCGTACCTTTCCAACCCAGACCCGGCAAGTATATCGACTATCCCATAGCTCTCCAACCCAGACCCGGCTACCTTGACCAACCTGCAATCCAGACGTGCCCACGCGGCTGTGTGTGGTGTTTATATCCATCCCCACCTTGGCCCCGCGGTCACGCTTTGTTTGTGGTGAGCACATCGTGACACATTCTATATGTGTGTATCTTGTATTGTATCGTATGTCTTTATTTGTATAGCGCCATTGATGTACATAGCGCTTCACAGTAGTAATACATGTGGTAATCATATAAATAACAAATAATATAAATAACAGGTCATGGGAATAAGTGCTTCAGACATAGGGGGCTATGCAGAGAGCAGCGAGAAGCGCAATCTCGCCAGGTTTTCGCCAAATATGCCTACAGAAATTTAGTAAATGGCGAGATGAGGAAAAACCGCCAGTTTTTTTTTGTTTTAAAAACTCACCGCGCGGGTGGCGAGAAGCAATATCTCGCCTGTTTTAAAACCCGCCGTATGCAGGTAGCCCCGATCAGCATCTCGCTGCTGATCGCGCCAATAAAATGGAGAGATGTTCTCCAAATAGCTCCGCCAAAAAAAGTTGGCAAGAAGCTGGAGCTGAGCGGCGATAGGGGACATTAAAAAAAATCAGCCCTTTTCAGGGCTCAGATTGATGCCGGGGGTCTCCAGAGGTGATACCATTAATACCTGCACCGGAGGCCACCTGGCATGCATCCGAGGCAGGAAAAATGCATGTACAGGCCACTTCATTACCTTAGCGGGTAACCGCTAAGGCAATAAAGGGGTTAACCCACCGTGCCAGCTTTATTGTGGGTAGTGGGTGTGGGTGAAGGGGGTATTTGGCCCTTGGTGTGAGTTTAGGGCTTGCGGGGGGTTGTGGGTGCACTTAACCCCTTCACGACCGTAGCAGTTAATACCGCTAAGGTCATGAAGGGGTTAACCCCTCCCGCTACCCCCCCCGCAAGCCCTAAACAACCACCATTGGGGCTAATACCCCCTTCACCCACACCCACTACCCACAATGAAGAATAATCACACACAGCAGTCCCACACTAAATAAATAAATCTAAATAAATAAATGAATATATATATATACACATGTAGAGGTATCAGTACCGTGTTAGCCGAGCTTCAATAATCAAAAAATAAATAGATGATACCGTTCTGTGGCTAACGAAATGCTTTTATTTGTGCGAGCTTTCGAGATACACTGATCTCTTCTTCCGGCGATGTTACAATGAATGAAGCAAAAGGTATACTTAAAAACAGTGTCTCTTGGAATGTTATCTGTGCTGTTCCTTTCCCCGGTGTTGATGTGTTTTATGGCTAGAGGTGTCAAAAGGTTACTGAAAGTATGAGTATGGCAACCCTCAGATCGTTCATCTTATGGCCAGAGTCAAACATAGGTGAGACAGGGCAGGGGCTAAACAAGAGAATGAACCAGCATCGCCACAGCATCACACGCGGTACAAGAGACAGTCCTGTTGGCGAACATTTCTCTGACTCTGGCCATAAGATGAACGATCTGAGGGTTGCCATACTCAAAGGTAATCTTAAAACCCCGAAAGAGAGACGGTTGCATGAATACAAATTTATGCAACTGTTCGGGACACTTAGCAGTGGCCTAAACAGAGATCGAAATGTTATGAGTCATTACTGACAGTAGTGAACTCTTGTCCCATGAGCGCTAAAGGCCATGTCTGTACATACTGTGCTATATGTATGCACACACAGCTGTCTCTCACACATACTAATACTCCTTGTTTTTCCATCTCTATACACCAATAGGGACCACTAAGTATCCACACACACTTTTAGTTGTGCTACAAACTCTCACATTTCCACACCCACCCACACCATTTATATCCACTCCTACTCCACACACATCTTGTGTAAAGCACTGTATACACTGTGGGCTCTCCATTCATTTTTATTCACACTGATACACATACACACTCTTTCTTCACTTGCTTTCAGTAACCTTTTGACACCTCTAGCCATAAAACACATCCACACCGGGGGAAGGAACAGCACAGATAACATTCCAAGAGACACTGTTTTTAAGTATACCTTTTGCTTCATTCATTGTAACATCGCCGGAAGAAGAGATCAGTGTATCTCGAAAGCTCGCACAAATAAAAGCATTTCGTTAGCCACAGAACGGTATCATCTATTTATTTTTTGATTATATATATATATATATAACAACAACCCCTATAACCCCTAACATACACATATATGCACATCAATGATACTATAGGCCGGCGGGGGCCCTCGGGTGTAACCCGCAGGCCTGCAGTACCAATTATGTGCCCCCCCCAAAATTAATGAATAAACACATACATACTTTTAAAGAAATACCCCCCCCCCCCTAACACATACAGTATAGTTATGGCCACAATTACTATTATCCACAAATGGATAATAGTGAATGTGCCCATTTTAAATACATAAACAGCAATAAATACATTAAATACATATAGCACTTACCCATTACCGGTTGCCACGATGAAGGCCATCCTCATCTTCATCCTGCCCATGCCCCCTCCGCTGCTGCAAAACAGACACAAGAATGAAAACATCCAAAGTAATGTCCCCTAACCCCTTAATCACCATAGCGGTTATTAACCGCTACAGTCATTAAGGGGTTAACCCACCCTCACCCACCACTCGGGATGCCTACATACCCTCCAACAGTAACCCCCCACCCCGTGAGGCCTAACCACCCTCACCCACTACCCACAAGGGAGGCCTACCCACATACCGTTGGGGAACACCCCCCACCCCCAACACCTACAGTACAATAATGTGCAAAATAACTATTATCCAGATAGGGATAATAGATTATTTGCCCATTATTAAAAACATTATCTAGCCTATTCAAATAAATTAAGTACTACTGACCTTATCAATAAGAAGTCTCAGTTGCCAGCAATATCCTTGTCTTGCCCACAAAAAACATAGCCAATACAAAGCCAATACATTGCAATTACATTCAGATATCAATTAACCCCTTAAATACCATATCGGATAATAACAGCAAAGGTAATTAAGGGGTTAAGCCACACTGGCCCGATACCCACCCTTCACCCATGAATTTGTACATTGGCTTCATCATGCAAATATATATATATATAAGCAGAAAATAGCCGTGTTAGTCCAGTTGCGATAGTGCAGAATAAATGAGTTCTTCAGTATTAGGTGATACCTTTTTTATTGGACTAACAATTTATGTCATAGGACAAGCTTTCGAGAGTTCTCCTCTCTTCTTCAGGTCAAGCAATACTGATATACAAAGGATTCAATGGCTAAAGCAGTGTAGAGAGAGGGGGAAAAAAAAACCAACAGATATTTACTGTAGATAAGGTAGAGTGTTAAGTGTTTGAAGCCAGGGGACAGTGTCAAAGAAAGGTGGGGAGGGAAAGGGATGCTGGAGGGGAGAGAAAGTGTGGATAAGAATTGAGGCAAGCAGGATAATTACAGACAATTTTGATAGGGTGTGTCACGGTAGCTTGTGACAGGCTGTAATTTACACCAAAACTATATATAAATATATATATACCTGGGTTTGAACTGGGACGAGACTTTATTCCTTGATAAAGGTGAACACAACAGATTATACAAATAAGATTGTAAGCAAAATTGTAAGCAAAATTGATAAGCAAAATTGTAGACACATAAAAACATGTGATGAATGAGCCAATGTACTGTAGGTGAATATAAAAAGGAATACTTAAGTCCACATCAAGTCCATGATAAGATGATACAAAAGTCCAGGCTGCTTCTTCTTGGGCTCACCAAACTCCCACAGTACCTATTAGAGAAAAAGAGAAAAGAAGCGCCCGATCCTTGTGTAAAATCAGATGAAAAATGTAATACATCATGGACAAGACAAATGCACACTTACAATTTGTCCGATAAAATAAGGCATGTTATGGGACCAACCCATGCACCAACTGAAGACTCCACGGTCACCTCTGTGTAATGGTATCCAAAATGGTTCCAGATCTTGTGTCTGCATAAGCCGCTATCTCCAAGATGAGAGTTCTTCACTTTAGGAGCGCTTGTTTGCAGCATGCGGCCGCCATTCACCTCTCTTGTGGAACACCGGGACCCGGAAAGATCGTAACACACGTCCTCACGTCCTCACGCTGGTGCCAGGAACTGTAGTTTCAATGCCACGTGATTGTGATTTGAGGTTTTTGATTGGCATTTGATCTTTTTGATTGTAATATCAGTTAGGATTATGAAAGGAAATTACTTGTATTGTAGTGTGTATTTATGGAGAACTGTTATTTTGAGTACAGCATGTTTTTGATAACCCTTCTACATTTATTTGTATATTGGTTCATCATGTGTGTGTAAATATATATATATATATATATATATATATATATATATATATATATATATATCTCTGTGTGTGTGTATATATATATTTGCATGATGAAGCCAATGAACAAATTCATGGGTGAAGGGTGGGTATCGGGCCAGTGTGGCTTAACCCCTTAATTACCTTTGCGGTTATTATCCGATATGATATTTAAGGGGTTAATTGATATCTGAATGTAATTCACCCAGTAGCCCTAGCACGCTGCCTTGGGGTCACACTCGACTACTCTCTCACATTTGCCCCTCACATTCAAAACATTTCTAAAACCTGTTGCTTTTTCCTCCGCAATATAACAAAGATACGCCCTTTCCTCTGTTGCTCGACTGCTAAGACTCTGACTCAGGACCTCATTCTCTCCCGTCTTGATTACTGTAACCTCCTGCTGTCCGGCCTTCCTGCCTCTCACCTGTCTCCCCTACAATCTATCCTTAACGCTGCTGCCAGAATCACTCTACTCTTTCCTAGATCTGTCTCAGCATCTCCCATCATGAAATCCCTCTCCTGGCTTCCGATCAAATCCTGCATCTCACACTCCATTCTTCTCCTCACTTTTAAAGCTTTACACTCTTCTGCCCCTCCTTACATCTCAGCCCTAATTTCTCGTTATGCACCATCCAGACTCTTGCGTTCTTCTCAAGGATGTCTTCTTTCTACCCCCTTTGTATCTAAAGCCCTCTCCCGCCTTAAACCTTTTTCATTGACTGCCCCTCACCTCTGGAATGCTCTTCCCCTCAGTACCCGACTAGCACCCTCTCTATCCACCTTTAAGACCCACCTTAAAACACACTTGCTTAAAGAAGCATATGAATAGCACTGAGGCTATTCTGAACACATGGCACATAAAGCTTGGCCCCCTACAGACGCACTTACCAGAACTCCCTCCTACTGTCTCTGTACGTTCTCCCTACCTACCAATTAGACTGTAAGCTCCTAGGAGCAGGGACTCCTCTTCCTTAATGTCTAAAGCACTTATTCCCATGATCTGTTATTTATATTATCTGTTATTTATTGGATTACCACATGTATTACTGCTGTGAAGCGTTATGTACATTAATGGCGCTATATAAATAAAGATATACAATACAATACAATAACCGCTATGGTGATTAAGGGGTTAGGGGACATTACTTTGGATGTTTTCATTGTTGTGTCTGTTTTGCAGCAGCGGAGGGGGCATGGGCAGGATGAAGATGAGGATGGCCTTCATCGTGGCAACCGGTAATGGGTAAGTGCTATATGTATTTAATGTATTTATTCTTGTTTATGTATTTTAAATACACAGTGGGTGTATGTTGTTTATTGCAATGTTTATTGGGGCAATTGTCCCCAATAAACATGCTATTCTTCCTTAACCCTTCATTGCCTTAGCGGCTATACGCTATGGTAATGAAGCAGCATTTCTGTATTTTAATAATATTGTGTGGGAGCAGGGAGCCCCCTGAGCTGAACCGCATTGATTTGTGGCTCAGAGACCCCCTGCTCACTGTACACTATTATTAAAAATACATTAATGTTGCTTCGTTACTGTAGCACATAGCCACTAAGGTAAGGAATGATTGTGTATTGATATGTGTGTTTTATTTATACTGTAGATGTGCAGAGGGTCTCCGGAGCTGAACCACTTTGGTTTTAGGTCCGGGGACCCCCTGCTTCCCGAGATACAGGCCCCTTTATGGGGTGCCGGTATCCCTCTGCTTTGTTTACATTCCGCGGTCACGTGATCGGGACATTTAAATGCAGAGGGATACCGGCACCTCATAACGGGGCCTGTATCTCGGGAAGCAGGGGGTCCCCGGACCTGAAACCAATGCGGTTCAGCTCCTGAGACCCCCTGCACATATACACTATCAGTAAAAATGTATTTTAAATCATTTTTAATGTGCTGATGTTTGCGCCGAGAGAGCAGCGGATCTCTCTCTGCTGCAAACACAACTCGCCAGGGGACGGCTTCTCAGCAGCTACTCGCCAGGCAGCCGTCTCGCCACCGGTTACTCGCCATTATTTCAAATGGTGGTGGCGCATTCATTCGCTAGGGATTCGGCCCTCCCTGCATACAGCGAGGTTAACATGCCAAAAACCTGGCGAATTGACACCCTGGCGAATGCCATTTTTCGGCCCTTTCTGCATAGGCTCCTTAGACGTAACATTTAGGAAGAGGAGTCCCTGCTCCGAGAAGCTTACAATATCTTCCAGCCCATGTGTGTGTATCTGCCATTTCATGTGTGTGTTTATCTGCCAGTCTATGTGTGTCTATCTCTGCCAGTCCATGTGTGTGTATCTGCCAGTCCATTCAGTGAATGTGTGATAATCCACTCGGTGCCAATTATCCCCATGCGTGAGCTAGTCCTCTTGTGTGTATTTGGCAATCCCCTATGTGTATGGCAGTACCTTTATCAGTATCCCATATATGTGTACCTTTTAGCTGCCTATTTCTATCTGTGTGTCAGATAGGAGTGTCATTGGACAAAAAAGGTTCAGAAACACTGGTCTAACCTACAATTAAATAATGGATATTAACTCTGCTTGAAGCTGTGTGTGTTGTGAAAGGTCTGTACAGTAGGTCTGGCAGACTTTGAAAATCTCACAGCTCCGTCTGAGACGTAGAAATAATAGTAAGTAGCAACTTTCACAAACCCTCAGGCATTGGGAAGCGTTTTCTCAGAAACCACATTGATAAAGTGTTCCTCATTCACAAACAATATTTCAATGGACGAGATGAATTGACTCTATTCATATTTCCCTATCCAGTATCATTAGTGATGCAATGTTTATTTGTGAAAATATTATTGCCAAATAAAGACTCAAAGTGATCATTCTTTTCCAATGACAATAAACTGGGACACAGTGTTGTGTTTTCCACTATCTGTTCACCGTCATACTTTTCAAACTCCTTCAGCACTTTGGGGATTATTTGGAATAATCTCTGCTCAACTGCAGCTCATTTCATCTCAAGCCGCTCTCTCATAGTAACCCTATGCTCACTTAAGACGGTAAACCACTTGCGGCCTTTCAATGCTTTCCCAGGAACCACATCTGCCAACATACTCGACTAGACCAAAGAACCGCATGAAGGGACTCTCTCTTCCGGTCACAACCTGGACTTCCCCAAAGAAGCAGAACAAGTTCAACCCCCCCCTCTGCACAAGACAAGCAGAGAAGTGTGCATAGGGTTAGGTCACACTGCATGGAAGTGTGCATAGGGTTAGGTCACACTGCATGGAAGTGTGCATAGGGTTAAGTCACACTGCTTGGAAGTGTGCATAGGGTTAGGTCACACTGCATGGAAGTGTGCATAGGGTTAAGTCACACTGCTTGGAAGTGTGCATAGGGTTAGGTCACACTGCATGGAAGTGTGCATAGGGTTAAGTCACACTGCTTGGAAGTGTGCATAGGGTTACAGCTGCGGCCCCCTTTATCCCAATGCGGCCGTAGCGGCGTAACTCTGATAAACGCGGGCAGATGCAATATATTTTCTTTTTTTCCTGAATATGTTCCGGTATTTTAGCGCTCGTATTATTATCATATTATTAGCATATTATTAGCGCTGCCTGCATTACTGCAATACCGTCTAAAAACTCAGGTGGGCGTTCGCGAGCTGTTGTCTTCAAAGTTTAATACTGGAACAGTTCAACCTACGTCAGTACACAGTCTGTGTGTGCGCGCGCAGTAATTGTAAATTTGCATATTTATACATGCATGTACTGTACTGTAAGTCTCATTTGAACATTGTTGAAACACATAGGCGTTGTGACGACTCAGGAGATTCCTTTCCCTCCTTGTCCCTCTCTCCCATCTCCTGTTGTCCCTTCTACTCCTTCCCACTCCTCTCCTTTGCCTTCTACCTCTCTCCCTTTGCCGCAGCGTGTTCCCCACAGGTCTCGCATACCCACGCGGTCCCTGAGTCCCTGCTATGATCCTCCCCGCTCCCTCTCTCCCACGTTGCCCGCATTACCTTCCCCAGTGGTGGCGTCCATCCCGTTGCCTCCTCCCTGCGTGGTGCCCGCGGCGCGGCATTCCGTGCGCCTGGTGACGTGTCCGGTGCGGGTGCTCCCTCAGCCCACGGAGGGCGTGCGCACATGCTCCTCCGCTGGTCTAACCTGACCCACCTGCTCCATCCTTTCTTGCTCTGTGTGCCATATCGCGGTCGCAGGTTACGCGCGCGTTCCCATCCTCTGAGTTCCGTGCCCCTCCTGTGTACTCCCATTGGTCCGTGCGGCCCGTCTCTGTATTGCAAGAAAAAAATATAATAACTGGATTCCTGCTGACACACGCCAGCTGAAGACACTTCCGATGCTGCCACTGCCACAGGACCTCTGCTGCTGTTCCTAGATGTCGTCCATCGCTGGCTGAAAAGCATTGGACCTGTGTGGTTACTTTGAAGAGAAGAAGCTGAATTTCAGTGGGAAAAAAGTTATCGAGCTGGGGGCTGGTACTGGTGTCGTGGGCATTCTGGTGTCCTTGCTGGATATATAAAGTGCTGTTACCCTGCATGTATCTACATTACTGAGGAAGCTAATTTGCGAAACGCGTCTGACGGATTTTGGTCATCACAAACCACAATACAGAGAAGTAAGAGCACAATTCCAGCTTGGCCAGCATCACGACCGGGGCGCATGCGCATGCGCGGAAGTCGGAAGCTGCAGTGAGGAGATTGATGAACGGGAGAAAATCCAGGCTGTGCACAAGTCTGGGAAGACAACCCTGCTGTCATTTACATCCCTGCACTACCATCTTACCGGCTGGAACAGACTCCACACGGACATCCAACCATTTGGGAAGACGATTGGTGGAGCCTGGAGACTACTCCTCTCTATGCCATTTTTTAATGGCCGCTTGTGAGTTTGCAATCTTTTTTAATTACATTTGTTAATAAACAGTGTTATGCTATGATTCCCTTCTTTCCCCCCTTTTTTTGAGGTAACATCAAGAAGTGTTCGTCATTCTTTATTTGGAGACTTGTTGCTTTAATGTAAGTGTGTTACCCATATAACACCACACGTTATACAATTGTGTTTTAACCACTCCTGATTGTGTTCCCTCTTTTTGTTTACATTGCATGTGTTCCGGAATACGAGTGAAACTACGTGCCGGAGGATCCCCCCCCTTTCTTTCTGCGTCTCTGTATTGCAACCTGTGCGCGCGTATCCCCAGCTTACAGAGGGCGCGCGCACATGCTCTTCTTATCCTGTTCCCCATGTCTCCGCCTCCCAAGCCCTACAGGCCATTCCCCTGACTGCCCCTTCTGTCTCCTCCTCTTCTCTCCCTGTCCTATCCATGTCATCTCCCACTTCTCTCTCTACTCCTCCCCTCTCTCCAATTGGTATGCCCTCCTTTATAACCCCTGTCTGTCCACTTCTTCCCCGCTCTGCATAGTTCCTGTTTCCCTGTGTGTACCTGACCTATGCTGTGCTCCCTCTGTGTTCCTGTTGTTTCCTGCTCCTGTGTTATCTTGGATTTCCCTGGCTTTGACCCCTGCTTGTCCTGGACTATTCTGCTCTCTGGTACCCCTCTGAACCCTGCTACGCATACTACTACGCTTACCTCTGGCTTACTAGGACCTGGCTTATACTCTGACTATTCTACGCTCTGGACACCTGACATTGGCACATGGACACGACTATTCTTACGGACATCACTAAGCGTTGCAAGTATATACTAACACTCTTCCAAGAGGCCCAGCAACGCTATACCACACTCCGGGCTTGCTCCCACTGCTGTGGGTGTGTGGTATCATACCGTTTCCACTTCAGTACTGAGGTCTAGCACCGGTCTGCGGGCATACCGGCGTGACATTATGCAGAGTTCAACAAACGCAGACCCCTTGAGGTGGGTAGAAGTATTACCATAGAGGCCTTACACTTTGTTAGCGATCAGCTGTCCACTGTCTCCCAGCAATTGGCCACCTTTTCCCGTCAGGAAGGTTCCACGGCTTCTGTGCGATCAATGGCTACTACCTACGCCAGCCCTGGTCCACGGGTTCCCTTTCCGAATCGCTATGATGGGGACCCCCTCACCTGCCGCGGTTTCTTAAACCAATTTGAGGTGCAGTTTGAAATGTCTCCCTCCCTGTTTCCTACTGGCCGTGCTAAAATTGCTTATATATACGCTCTGCTCACTGGAGACGCCCTTGCCTGGGCCACCCCCCTATGGGAGCGTAAATGCGAAATAACGCAAGATTATCCATTATTCAGACGTGAATTTTAACTTGTGTTTGATACCCCTGCACGGCGCGAGACAGCCGCCTTCTCCCTGTTTCATATTTCTCAGGGCCGAAGATCAGCTGCCAAATACACCATCGTGATCCATACGCTGGCCACCGAAGTTCAATGGAATGATGAGGCCCTCACCGCAGCGTACTGGCACGGACTCTCAGATTCGTTGTAAGACGATCTGGCTACTCATGCCCGGCCTACGTCCCTGGAGGAACTCATCACCCTGAGCATACGCATGGATCAGCGTACGCAGGAGCGACGACACGAGAGACACTGTTCCCGTTCTTCTCCTTCTGTTGTTTCTCACAGGTCACCCACTACTCCGCTCCTGGCCCTGGAGGCACCGGAACTTATGCAGGTCGGCAGTCAACAACTCCAGGCAACTGAGAGAGCGTGGCAGCGCCATAACAGGCTGTGTTTCTACTGTGCTTCCTTGGAACATCGTCTCCAGAATTGTCCCTTGAAGCCGGGAAACGGGCACACCCAGTAAAGGTAGAGGGGCTTCTACTGGGTACTGTCTCTCCTGAACCCTCTCCTTCCGAAGCTCTCTCAATGAAGTTTATGCTACCAGCCACGTTGGAGGGTCCCAACCTTGTCGTAAAGGTTGAAGCGTTCATCGATTCTGGATCGGGCGGTAATTTCCTGGACCAGCAGTTCGCATTGGAGAATCAAATTCCCATGGTCAGAAGGAAGAGCCCTATTGGCCTTGAGCCCATCGATGGACGACCGCTCCAACCAGCCTTCATCATTTGGGAGTCTATTCCTCTTACCTTGACCCTGGCTGATGGTCACAAGGAGGTAATTGTCTTTGACGTTTTCCAATCCCCTTCCGTACAAATTATTTTAGGATTACCTTGACTTCAACTCCACAATCCGCGCATTGATTGGTCCGGTACTCTGCCTATCCAGTGACCCTCGTCCGCAGATTCTGTGTCAGCGGATCCTCCCGTGGTTGTGCTTGCCGGTCTGGACTCCGTACCTGCCGAATGATTATCCCTGCCTGCTGAGTACCATGAGTACATGGACGTGTTCAACAAGGTACAAGCAGAGGTTCTCCCTCCTCACCGTCCGTACGATTGCCCTGTCGACTTCATCCCTGGGACTGTCCTGCCGAAGTCTAAGTCTTAACCACTCTGCATCCCAGAGACCGAGGCCATGACTACATATATTCAGGAAAATCTGTAAAAAGGGATTCATACGCAACTCTACCTCTCCTGCCGGGGCTGGCTTCTTCTTTGTGAAGAAGAAGGATGGATCACTGAGGCCATGCATCGACTTCCGCGGACTCAATAAGATCACGGTGAAAAACCGGTATCCTCTTCCGCTAAATTCTGAACTGTTCGACCGTCTCCAAGGGGCCTCTATCTTCTCAAAATTTGACTTAAGTGGTGCCTATAATCTCATTCGTATAAGGGAAGGAGACGAGAGGAAAAAAGCATTTAACACACGTTCTGGACATTATGAATATCTTGTTATGCCTTTTGGGCTGTGTAACGCCCCGGCCGTGTTTCAGGAATTTATGAACGACATCTTCCGTGATGTATTGGGAACTTTTGTCATTGTCTATCTAGACGACATCCTTATTTTTTCTAAAAATCTGGAGGAACACATTCAACATACCAAACTTGTGCTCTCCAGGCTTCGTTCTAATCGTCTTTACGCCAAGATGGAGAAATGTCTGTTTTACCAGGCTTCCACGGCCTTCCTAGGCTATATCATCTCCAGCCAAGGTTTTTCCATGGACCCAGAGAAGTTGAAGGCGGTTCTCGACTGGCATGCCCTAATTCGCTCAAGGCTGTGCAGCGTTTTCTTGGCTTTGCCAATTATTGCAGGAAGTTTATCAAACAATTTTCTTCTATTGCTCTTCCCATCACCACCGTGACCAAAAAGGGTGCCGACGTCTCATCCCGGTCACCTGAGGCCATTTCAGCCTTTGAGATTCTCAAGAAGGCGTTCGTGTCTGCCCCGATCCTTCATCATCTGGATACCTCCCTCCCCTTTACTTTGGAGGTTGACGCCTCAGACATAGGAGCTGACGCAGTTCTTTCCCAGAGGACATCTTCCCAAGAGAAACTCTATCCTTGTGGGTTTTTTTCACGGAAATTCTCAGCAGCAGAAAGGAATTATGATGTCGGTGATCGCAAACTTTTGGCCATTAAGTTGGCTCTCCAAGAATTGGGACATCTTTTGGAGGGTTCCAAAGAACCAATCGCTATTCTCACTGACCACAAAATTGTGTTATATATTGAGGGGGCTCGTCGCCTAGGTTCTCGCCAAGCTCGCTGGTCACTCTTCTTTTCCCGCTTCAACTACACCCTCTCTTATATTCCTGGGACCAAAAATGTTAAAGCGGACGATCTTTCTCGTCAGTTTGCCTCTGAGGCAGAAGCTAAAGAAATCTCGGGAACCTATTCTCCCAGCCAAGTGCATAATTTCTGCTAACAACTTCAATGTGTTGGATGAGATCAACAAGGAACAAGCGCATATTCCCAGCAGGTTCAGGGTACAAGAAGGACGTCTCTACGCTGCTCCACATTTTCACCATAAAGTGTTACTTTGGGGTCATTCCTCTAGAGCAGTTGGTCATCCAGGCTTCAAGAGGACGGCAGATCTCATTAAACTGACTTTTTGGTGGCCTAAGATGAACCAAGACATTCTTGAATTTACCTCCGCCTGTCCTGTATGTGCCCAGAGTAAAACTCTCCTTCATAAACCTTCTGGACTTCTTCTACCACTTCCCATCCCTGAACAACCCTGGAAACACATTTCGATGGACTTTATTGTTGAACTGCCTATTTCCAAGGGGATGAACACTATTTTAGTCGTGGTTGACAGGTTTTCGAAGCAGGCACACATTATTGGACGTCTTCTCCAAAGAGATCTTCATGTTGCATGGCGTCCCCATTTCTATTGTCTCGGATCGTGGGTCCCAGTTCATCTCAAAATTCTGGCGGGCCTTTTCCCAAAGATTGGGTATCTCTCTCTTGTTTTCCTCTGGATACCATCCACAAACCAACAGTCAAACTGAAAGGATGAACCAAACTCTTGAACAGTATCTAGGATGCTTTATTTCAGACTCACAAGATAACTGGGTGGATCTTTTACCATGGGCCAAATTTGCCATAAATTCCTTGAGGAATGAGTCTACTCAGGAGTCTCCTTTCTTTATCAACTGTGGCTTCCATTCCTGTAGTCTCCCTCTCTCACCTTCTCCTTCTGGTGTTCCTGCAGCCGACTCATATCACCAACTTACAAGAATCCTGGAAAAAGATCCTCAAGTCCTTACAGTCTGCGGTTGCCAAACAAAAAACTAAGGCAGATCGCTACTGTCAAAGGGGTCCTTCCTTCAAACCTGGTGATCTGGTGTGGCTGTTTTCCAAAAATATTAGGCTCAAAACCCCTTCACCCAAACTGTCCCCTAGATTCTTGGGACCATTCAAAAATCTTAGAGAAGGTTAATCCAGTAGCCTATCGTCTCGATCTTCCCCCCACAATGAAGGTTCCGTCCGTGTTCCATGTTTCCCTCCTTAAAGACTGTATTCCCAGTCCTCATTTCCCGGACCCCTCTCAGAGACACAATCCAGTGTCCAACCTGGGCAACCAGGAGTACGAAATACAGTCTCTCATCGAATCTCGTTTGTCTAAAAATAGACTTCAGATTTTGGTACACTGGAAGGGCTACGGGCCTGAGGAACATTCCTGGGTACCTGCACATCACATCCATGCCCCAAGGCTACTTTCTCTATTTCATCAGAAATTTCCCCTCAAGCCGTGGTTGGATCACTCAGAGATTGATCCTCAAGGGGGGGATACTGTGACGACTCTGGAGATTCCTTCCCCTCCTTGTCCCTCTCTCCCATCTCCTGTTGTCCCTTCTACTCCTTCCCACTCCTCTCCTTTGCCTTCTACCTCTCTCCCTTTGCCGCAGCGTGTTCCCCACAGGTCTCGCATACCCACGCGGTCCCTGAGTCCCTGCTACGATCCTCCCCGCTCCCTCTCTCCCGCAGTGCCCGCATCACCTTCCCCAGTGGTGGCGTCCGTCCCATTGCCTCCTCCCTGCATGGTGCCCGCGGTGCGGCATTCCGCGCGCCTGGTGACGTGTCCGGTGCGTGCGCTCCCTCAGCCCATGGCGGGCGCGCGCACATGCTCCTCCGCTGGTCTCCCTGACCCACCTGCTCCATCCTCTCTGCCTCTGCGTGCCGTCTCGCGGTCGCAGGTTATGCGCGCGTTCCCATCCTCTGAGTTCCGTGCCCCTCCTGCGTCCTCCCCTTGGTCCGTGCAGGCCGTCTCTGTATTGCAACCTGTGCGCGCGCATCCCCAGCTTACAGAGGGCGCGCGCACATGCTCTTCTTATCCTGTTCCCCATGTCTCCACCTCCCAAGCCCTACAGGCCATTCCCCTGACTGCCCCTTCTGTCTCCTCCCCTTCTCTGCCTGTCCTATCCCTGTCGTCTCCCACTTCTCTCTCTACTCCTCCCCTCTCTCCCATTGGTATGCCCTCCTTTATAACCCCTGTCTGTCCACTTCTTCCCTGCTCTGCATAGTTCCTGTTTCCCTATGTGTACCTGACCTATGCTGTGCTCCCTCTGTGTTCCTGTTTTATCCTGCGCCTGTGTTATCTTGGATTTCCCTGGCTTTGACCCCTGCTTGTCCTGGACTACTCTGCTCTCTGGTACCCCTCTGAACCCTGCTACGCATACTACTACGCTTACCTCTGGCTTACTAGGGCCTGCTTATACTCTGATGATTCTACCCTCTGGACACCTGAACATAGGCACACGGACACGACTATTCTTACGGACATCCCCAAGCGTTGCAAGTATATACTAACACTCTTCCAACAGGCCCAGCAACGCTATACCACACTCCGGGCTGGCTCCCACTGCTGTGGGTGTGTGGTATCATACCCTTCCCACCTCAGTACTGGGGTCTAGCCAGGTCTGATCCCTGATGAAGCCATTTTAGTGGTGAAACACGTAGGAGGAGGAGCCAGGGGTCTGTGCTTCCATTTGTCCTGACTGGATTCATTTAGCACTGCTACGTGCTTTGGAGAGAGCGGCGGTGATTTTACTATCAGCGTGTCTGTCTGCTATCCACGCTGTGGAGGAGGATCAAACAGTCCCTGTTACAGCCGGGAAGGGCTAGTGCGTCACGTCCGGGAGTGACATCATACCCGGAAACCCGGTGGGCTGGACACAGTCGGTCTCTAACATCTGAGACTTGGAGGAGCTGGTTGGGGAGGAATCCATGTGCCGTTCTATCGCAACAATTGGAGGTTGGGTGAGCTCATTCAACATTGGCTCATTATTGGCCCATATACTGCCCCCATACTAACATTTCCATCCACCCACGATCTGTGCATTTATCTGGGGCCGTTACCCTGGTCCCAGAAATTTTGATCTCGCACCAGGTTAACTTACCTGTTGTCATCCCTCTGACTTTCTTTCTGCAGCAGCCGGCTATGATCGCCGCTCACCAGTGAATCAAATCATATGGACACTAGATAATACTGATTTTATTATAACAATTGTTAATTGATAAAGTTGTCATTTTACCATCACCCGTTTTACTGCGCTTCCCTAATTTTTTTCTTTTTCTTGATCTTTCCCACCAAGGACTGGGGTCCTGTAGGCGGACGCTCACAGAGGTATGCAAGGGAGACTGATTATAGTGAAATTAAATAAGCCTTTTATTGCGCCTTTTCCTTAACATTAGGAAACCATCCAAACAAGGGGTAAACAAAGCTTCTATTCACTTGGGAGTATTTCTAGTGAAATACTATGCAGTTCACAACTCCCTTAGATAAGCATGTCTCCCAGCCCCAAACATACAGTAGAGGCAATGTTTATTCTAACATTTGCCGTAAACTAGCCGGGTTACATTCTGGGTATGTGCTGGGTATGTGCTGGGTATGTTCTGGGCTAGTTTGAGGCACGTTTAAGGCATTTCTGCATTGACTAACGATCCATAGGATTAACACAGCAGGGATCCCTGGCAGTCCAATTCACTTTGAATGGGACTGCCAGGGACCCCCGCTGTTACTCTGATAGGCCATTAATCAATGCAGAAATGCTGGGGCTAGTTTAAGGAAAGTTTAAGGCTTGTATTCAGAATGTACCTGGGTGTTTCCTGGTTTTTTGGGGGAATTGCCACTGGTTTTTGTTAGAATAAGAGTTGCCTCTACTGTATAGCATGAAATGAACAGATATAAAAAGTCTTGAAAATAAAAGTCTTATCTGTTCCTTGTGGTTTGGAGGGAAAATCTTCTCTGTCCCTGGTTGCTACCTTTTCTTCAGGGTTTGTCAGCATTCAGGTTTAGAAGTTTCCCCTGTGTCTTGAAAGCAGCTCTGCTGTTTCTTCTGGCAGGGCTCAAGACAAATGTCTCCAAGTTCAGCTCAGGTGTGAGCTAAGGAGTCTCTCTTCCTGTCTCAAAAGACAGGCTTTTCTATGCCATCTAATCAGGCAGGTGGTGTTTGTTAATTGACTACCAGCAGTTAACGACCACACTGCTGGATTAGAGGCACATTACTTGAACAGGGATAACGCCCCTGTTACATACCTCCCCTGTTTGTGGGAAGCTCGGACTTGCCACGGTCAAAGCCCATCCTTCCACTCTCTTTCTAGATATCTCTGTGACTTGAATGAGAGTGGATGGAGGAAGAGAACCCTCAGTCCTGCTGGGATTGGAGCCCTTTCTCCAGTTTATTTGTGTCTCCTCCTGAAGGTGCTTGAGATCAGCACTCCTCAGTCGCTCAAGGAGGACTTTTTCTAAGTATAGTCTTTTTGCTACGTGCGCGGTCATGAGATTTCCCTCACGTCGGGTGCTCGTCTTATTGTAGGCATACTGTATGGCAGCAGTTGCAGAGCGTTTCAAAACAGCCCTTCGAGTTTTCCGCTCTTTTTCCGCTCTGCCCTTTTCCCACTCAATGGGGTTGCTAGTTCAGCCTCTTTGGGGTTAAGTTGCAATTCCACACCCACTTCCAGAGAATGTCCCATCTTTTCAGCTTCATCAGTTAATGATTCTTCTGGTTTTGATTCAGCACGTGTACCTTCTTTTGTTGCCTGTTGTGTGGCTGAAGGTTTTGCTAGTGCTTGTTTAGGTAGTTCAAATTTTGCAACCTTGTCTTTCAGATGAGCGGTATTCCAAGCTCTCACTGTACCCTTGTCTTCATGGGTTTTTGTGGCTGTGGGATACTGACGCTTAGTCAGGGTCAATACTTGTCCTTGTAGGACTGTAATCTCATCCGCGAGAGATCCCTGTTTTTTTAGTGCGTCTTGCAAGTCTCTTCTCAGGGAATTTATCTGCACGCTTTGCTTTCTCTGAGCTTGCTTCCACATTTTTGTTGCATTGTGAAGCACTATGAATTTCTTTGCTCTGGCCACAGTTACTTGTTTTAGTTTCTGGACCTTCTTGTGCTCCCTTTTGTGCCGGGTCACCTGGGTTCTAAGCTTGGCCTCTAGCGATGCTTTGGTGACGCTCAGGGTAGCCTTCAGTTTCTCATGCTGCTTTGCGGGGACATACTGGGTCATCAGACATTCCTGCAGCACTTGAATTTCTTTAACAGCCTGCAGATTGTCTTCCTGCAGAGTTCGCGGCTTCTCCTCGGCCTTCTCGAGGTGCGTACGCAGACCTTGCAGTTGGTCCTGCAGTCGGTGCTCTGCTTCAAACTTCTCACCTTCCAAAAGTCTATTTATTTCCTTAAGCTCGTGTAGCTTTTCATTCTTTTCCTTGACTTTGTCTGTCAACTGAAATTTTTCTTCTTTCAGTTTTAAGTTTTCTCTTTTTAATCTTGAATTTTCTCCTTTTTCAGTCTCTGTACTATTCAGGGCCTCTTTGCAGTCCTCTTTCCATTTACACACATCGGCTTTGATAATGACAGTCTCCTGGCGTGAGACTTCCTTCTCTAGGTTGAGGGTCTGAAGCTCCTTCTGAGAGATTGTGAGATCTGTATCAAGATTGACAATAGTTTCTTTAGATATGTCTAGCTCCTCAGTGAGACTGTGTAGTTCAGTGTTTCCCAAAGTGTGCGCCACGGCGCCCTGGTGCGCCGCGGCTTGGCTAGAGGGGCGCCGCGATCAGGGCCTCCAGCAGCGGGAAACAAGGGCTGCTAGTTCATTTAAAAAAAAAAAAACCTCAGAGGGGAAGCGGAGGAGCGGTCACGTGACCACTCCCATCCAATGGGGCTGCAGCCTGCCCGGCATTGCAACTACAGAGCCACCAGATAGAGGCAGCACCAAGGTGTGTGTGTGTGTGTGTGTGTGTGTGTGTGTGTGTGTGTGTGTGTGTGTGTGTGTGTGTGTGTGTGTGTGTGTGTGTGTGTGTATGTGTGTGTGTGATATAGTGTGTGTGTGTGTGTGATATAGTGTGTGTGTGTGTGTGTGTGTGTGTGTGTGTGTGTGTGTGTGTGTGTGTGTGTGTGTGTGTGTGTGTGTGTGTGTGTGTGTAAAACGGGCTGCAGGGTGTGTGTGAGAAAAATGGGCTGCAGGGGGTGTGTGTGTGTGTGTGTGTGTGTGAGAAAAACGGGCTGCAGGGAGTTGTGTGTCTATATATATATATGTGTGGTGTGTGTGTGTGTGTATATATATATATATATACAATATACATTCATATATATATATATATATGTGTGTATGTGGTGTATATATATATATATATATATATATACACCACACATACATATACAGTACCGACACACTTTATTCGAGTGTGGTCGGTACCGCAAGCCGGGAAATCTCCCGGCTTGCTAGTGGCCGCCCCTCGGCGTGCCGCGCGTCATAGACGCGCGGTCACGCGTCTTCGGGAGCGTGCGCCCCCTGCACGCGCGTCCAGGGGCTCCCCGAGGGAGCCCTGGTGTCCCGCGATCGCGGGACAGCGGCAGGGGGTTCCGGGGGACCCGGCGGACCCGGCAGCGGTAGGGAGAGCGCCCCGATCGGAGGGCGCTCTTCCGCTGCTTTGGCGCGCGCCCGTCACTCTCGGGCGCGCGCCAGGCTACTGCTGCGGCAGAGAACGGGCAAATGCTCGAATAAACTCTGCCGCAGCAGTATATATTTATATATATATATATATATATATATATATATATATATATATATATATATATAGTGCAGAATAAATGAGTTCTTCAGTATTAGGTGATACCTTTTTTATTGGACTAACAATTTATGTCATAGGACAAGCTTTCGAGAGTTCTCCTCTCTTCTTCAGGTCAAGCAATACTGATTTACACAGGAATCAATGGCTAAAACAGTGTATAGAGAGAGAAAAAAAAACAGATATTTACTGTAGATAAGGTAGGGCGTGAAGTGTTTGAAGCCAGGAGACAGTGTCAAAGAAAGGTGGGGAGGGGAAGGGATGCTGGGGGGGGGGGGGAAAGGGAGTGAGGGAACGTGTGGATAAGAGTTGAGGCAAGCAGGATAATTACAGACAATTTTGGTAGGGTGTGAGAAAACCCATGTCCACATTAATTCCTTTGGTTTTGGTGTCAAAGAGTCTTATCATTCTGAGCTCAAATGTTTTCCGTTCTTGGGTGCTTTTAAACATTCCATTGAGGATTTTGATTTTTAAATTATTTATGGAATGATCTGGTTGTGAGAAGTGATGTCCCACAGGTGAGCAGTATCTTCCTGCTTCGTGATGGAGTATAGAGTGTATATATACTGTGTGTGTGTGTGTCACTTGGTAGCTATCAGTGTGTGTGTGTGTGTATATTATATAATATTTTAAAAATTTAAAAAAAAACATGTTGTGAGAATAAATTATTTATTAACATTGTGCAACTTTGATAAATATATTCACACGCACACACCACACACATCACACACACACACCACACATGTATATATACATACATATATACATGTGTGGTGTGTGTGTGTGATGTGTGTGGTGTGTGCGTGTGAATATATTTATCAAAGTTGCACAATGTTAATAAATAATTTATTCTCACAACATGTCTTTTTTTTTAATTTTTAAAATATTATATAATATACACACACACACACTGACAGCTACCAAGTGACACACACACACAGTGATACCCACCTCCCAAGCGCACTTGCTGTCTCCTCTGCCAGGACAGCAAAAAGCTCCTGGTAGAGCGAGCGGCAGCAAGCAAGAGCGAGCAGTAGCACCTAAGCGCTTACTATGTCCCAGGCCGGAGGAACTATAGCCGCGCTGATTACAGATGCATGGGCTTTGTGCATCTGTTCAGCGCGGCTCAGCCCGGCTCAGCGACGCTGAGAGAGGGAAGCCCGGCGTGCATGCTGGAGGAGCAGCACTGGAAGAAAGATGTCTCCCAGCAGCACTGCAGCCTCACACCCCCCCCCTCCCTCCCCGCAGCACACCGGCCCTCCCTCCCCGCAGCACACCGGCCCTCCTTCCCCGCAGCACATCGGCCCTCCCTCCCCACAGCACACCGGCCCTCCCTCCCCGCAGCACACCGGCCCTCCCCCCACTTGGCACAAGCCCCCGCAGCACTGACCTCCCCCGTGCAGGGACCAGGCCGTTCAGCCATACCCTCCCCTAGCCCCCCGTATCTGTGTGTATTTATTTGTGTGTGTGTGTGTGTGTGTGTGTGTGTATCTGCATCTGTGTGTGTGTATCTGTGTGTATTTATTTATGTGTGTGTGTATTTATGTGTGTATTTATTTGTGTGTGTGTGTGTGTATTTATTTGTGTGTGTGTGTGTATTTGTGTGTGTGTGTATTTATTTATGTGTGTGTGTGTATTTATGTGTGTATTTATTTGTGTGTGTGTGTGTGTGTGTGTGTGTGCAGGGAGCTGCCTGCACGAATCTCCTGCCTTTCCTCCCTCCCTGAGAGAGAGAGTGAGAGAGAGTGTGTCTGAGAGAGTGAGAGAGAGAGAGTGAGAGAGAGAGAGTGTGTCTGAGAGAGTGAGAGAGTGTCTGTCTGCGAGAGGTAGAGTGTCTTTATGAGAGAGGTAGAGTGTCTGTCTGAGAGAGGTAGAGTGTCTGTCTGTGAGAGAGAGTGTCTGTCTGTGAGAGAGAGTGTCTGTGAGAGAGAGTGTCTGTGAGAGAGAGTGTCTGTGAGAGAGAGTGTTTGTCTGTGAGAGAGAGTGTCTGTTTGTGATAGAGAGTGTCTGTCTGTGAGAGAGAGAGTGTCTGTCTGTGAGAGAGAGTGTCTGTCTGTGAGAGAGAGTGTCTGTCTGTGAGAGAGAGTGTCTGTGAGAGAGAGTGTCTGTGAGAGAGAGTGTCTGTCTGTGAGAGAGAGTGTCTGTCTGTGAGAGAGAGTGTCTGTCTGTGAGAGAGAGTGTCTGTCTGTATGTCTGTCTGTGTGTGTGTCAGAGAGAGAGAGAGGTAAGAGAGAGAGAGAGGTCAGAGAGAGAGAGAGGTCAGAGAGAGAGAGAGGTCAGAGAGAGAGGTCAGAGAGAGAGAGAGGTCAGAGAGAGTGGTCAGAGAGAGAGAGAGAGGTCAGAGAGAGAGTGAGGTCAGTGAGAGAGAGAGAGTGAGGTCAGAGAGAGAGTGAGGTCAGAGAGAGAGAGAGAGAGAGAGAGAGAGAGAGAGGGGGGGGGGTCCGAGAGAGAGAGAGAGAGTGAGGTCAGAGAGAGAGAGAGAGAGAGAGAGAGGTCAGAGAGAGAGAGACAGAGACAGTGAGGTCAGAGAGAGAGACAGTGAGGTCAGAGAGATAGAGAGAGAGAGAGAGAGAGTAAGGTCAGAGAGAGACAGTGAGGTCAGAGAGAGACAGTGAGGTCAGAGAGAGACAGTGAGGGCAGAGAGAGAGAGTGAGGTCAGAGAGAGAGTGAGGTTAGAGAGAGAGAGAGAGAGAGGTCAGAGAGAGAGAGAGAGAGAGAGAGAGGTCAGAGAGAGAGAGAGAGTGAGGTCAGAGAGAGAGTGAGGTCAGAGAGAGACAGTGAGGTCAGAGAGAGACAGTGAGGTCAGAGAGAGAGAGAGACAGTGAGGTCAGAGAGAGAGAGAGAGACAGTGAGGTCAGAGAGAGAGTGAGGTCAGAGAGAGAGAGTGAGGTCAGAGAGAGAGAGTGGGGTCAGAGAGAGAGAGAGAGAGTGAGGTCAGAGAGAGAGAGTGAGGTCAGAGAGAGAGAGTGAGGTCAGAGAGAGAGTGAAGTCAGAGAGAGAGAGTGAGGTCAGAGAGAGAGAGTGAGGTCAGAGAGAGAGAGAGTGAGGTCAGAGAGAGAGAGTGAATCAGAGAGAAAGAGTGAGGTCAGAGAGAGAGTGAGGTCAGAGAGAGAGTGATGACAGAGAGAGAGAGTGAGGTCAGAGAGAGAAAGTGAGGTCAGAGAGAGAGAGAGAGAGGTGTGAGAGAGAGAGAAAGAGAGAGACAGAGTGAGGTCAGAGAGAGAGAGAGAGAGTGAGGTCAGAGAGAGAGAGAGAGTGAGGTCAGAGATAGAGTGAGGTCAGAGAGAGAGAGTGTGGTCAGAGAGAGAGAGAGATGTCTGAGAGAGAGAGAGAGAGAGAGAGAGAGAGAGAGAGAGAGAGAGAGAGAGAGAGAGTGAGGTCAGAGAGAGAGAGTGAGGTCAGAGAGTGAGGTCAGAGAGAGAGAGAGAGTGAGGTCAGAGAGAGAGTGAGGTCAGAGAGAGAGAGAGTGAGGTCAGAGAGAGAGAGAGAGAGAGAGAGAGAGAGTGAGGTCAGAGAGAGAGAGAGAGAGAGTGAGGTCAGAGAGAGAGAGTGAGGTCAGAGAGAGAGAGAGTGAGGTCAGAGAGAGAGAGAGAGTGAGGTCAGAGAGAGTGAGAGTGTGTGAGAGAGAGTGAGAGTGTGTGAGTGTCTGAGAGAGACACCAACTGCGCACTGCAACTGTTAGGTACACTGGCGACACACTTTATTCGAGCTTGGCTAGTCCCACGAATTCGGGTATACCCGGGTGTATTGAGGTTTGTGACTGTTTTCTGCCCGAGTGCATTGAGGTATTTTCCAAGCAGGGATTGAAGCATTTTATTCCCGCTGGCTGCAATACTGCACAGTATATATATATATACTGCATTACAATTCATGAATTTATGCCATCTGGTAGACACGCGAAGCATTGCAGCCTATTAAATCCTAATCATTATCATTTAACAGATCAGCCGCCCATCAGCCAGGCATGAACCCAGGCTGGGAAGGCAAATGCAACGGGGCTTGTCAGAGGTGAGGAGTGGCGCATTCCAGGTATCTGCCAGGTACATACCGGGTATTTGCTCGAATAAAGTGTGTCGGTGCAGTATGTATATACACCTTTGTTTTTACTTGGGGCGCCGTGTAAAAATCCTGATCGCCTTGGGGAGCCTTGAAAAAATTCTGATTGCTTTGGGGAGCCTTGAACCGAAAAAGTTTGGGAACCACTGGTGCAGTTCCTTTCTGGAAACTTCCAGATCTGTGCGGCAGCTGTTGGTCTCATGATGTGAGGCATCCAGTGCTCTGCAGAGTGTCTGAAACTCTTTCTGAGATACGTCCACCTCTGTCCGGACATTGTTGACCTCCTGTTGTGAGGCATTCAGCGCTACGCGAAGAGTGTGAACCTTTTGCTGAAAGACTGTCATCTGCTTTAGTGCCTCCTCATACTTCCGCTTCAGCTTAGTCATCATTTTATCAGATTGGCTCTGCTTTTTATCCATGGTGGAAATAGTAGCATTTGCAGTATCTAGCTCAGTCTTGAGATCGTCCAATTCTGTCCTGGCTGCAGAGTACATTGCGAGCACATGTTCCTGTAGTTTCACGTTATTTTTCAGTAGCTCCGCGTAACCATCTTTCTTTTGTTTCAATTGTTCACGGAGTATATCACAGTCACGCCTGGCATTTTTCAGGGCATCCTCAGGGCTGGTCAAGGGATTGACACTCACTGGTTCCGGCTCCGCTTCCCTGGAATGGTTGGTTGAGGTTTCCTCACTGTTGGCACCGGATAGACACTTCTTTGGGGTACACGACTTCTGCCTTGGGCCCTCTGTATATTCGGTTAACCGCGGGACGAATTCTCCATTTTCTCTAGGCTGCAGGGCAACTCGGCCCCCCTTTTCCTCCACAGGATCTGCGGACGTGTCTGTTCCTTCGACGGTAAGTGAAAAACCGCTTTTCTTTTTCTTTTTCCGCCTTTTGATTTGGATGACACCGTCCCTTCAGGGATACTAGGGTCTCCATCTTCATTTGAAATTTTAGCAGCGTCACTGGATCCACCCGGCTTTTCTTGCAACTGTAATAGCTGACGGAAATATTCGGTGATCCACTGCTCCCGCTCTTTCTCCTGCTGATCATATTCGTCATCAAAGGGAGCGGTCTTTTCGGTTTGTGCCGAGTTCAGGCACCCCCACCATTCTTGGGTTGTTTTGTGGGTGTGACTCAGTTCAGGTTCCCCGTAAGAGATGTCTTCCTCTTTATTGGACTGGAAGGGCCACTCTTCCATGGGGTAAGGTTCATTACAGGAACGCTGCATCTTGTCCTCCATTTTTAGGCTATCAGGTGTAATTTTCTTCCTGACCTCAGGAGGCGCTATTGCAGCTGTTGCCACTGTATTTGCTAGTACCCCCAATTGTGGTAGTCCTACAGGTGGGCATATTTTGCTTGTAGAGGTCGTAGCTCTCACAGGCATCTCTGTAGACTTTTTCTTTCTTGGGTAAGTTTTACAATATCAGCAGTGCTGTGCATGCATTTTCTCTCATCAGGAATAAAAGATGTGCAGTTGCTAGGTAAAAACGTCTATTTGATTTACACCATTTACTTGCTAGGAAATCTCTCATTAGGTATGCTGAATGTGTAGTTGCTAGGGAAAACTTCTGTTTGCTTTACACCATTTACTTGCTAGGTCCAATCTCTCTGCTTCAGCCAAATAATGTGATTTTCTGTTTGAGTTCAGTCTCAACTTTGGGTATTATGACATTCACTCTTCACACTTTGGGATACCTTTTACACAGCTCAGCAATTCCTTTTTTTCTAGTAGTGAAAGTATGCAGATAGGAAAAAGCAGGCACCAGCAGCCACACAGGATCAGCAAATAAGGATTAATAAAGAGAGCTGGTTCCCAAACAAAAAGATTTAATGAATTCTAAAAAAAGAGTACAACAACATTGTGGGGTACTAGACCCCCCACCAATGCGTTTCGAGCGCTAGCTCTTTATCAAGGTGACTTACAGTACTCACCCTGCCATTTTTGTAGTCCCCAGAAGCATGCCAAAATTCATTGCCAAACACTTCCTGAAACTCTCAGGAGCGACGTCGGCGTGATGACGTCAGCGCGCGACCAAGGGAATACAGAAAAAACTTCAAAATTTGAAAACTTTATTCAACAAACATTTTTAACATTAAAAATCGATGCGAGTACCAGGCATGTCTTCTAGTGGTAAAAACACTAAAAAAGCAAGTGCTAATACAGAAATATAAGAAAAAATAGTTAGATGAGACATACATCTTCAAAGACCACCTCTCGTCCCACTTCGGACACCATATGTAGGCGGACGCTCACAGAGGTATGCAAGGGAGACTGATTATAGTGAAATAAATAAGCCTTTTATTGCGCCTTTTCCTTAACATCAGGAAACCATCCAAACAAGGGATAAACAAAGCTTCTATTCACTTGGGAGTATTTCTAGTGAAATACTATGCAGTTCACAACTCCCTTAGATAAGCATGTCTCCCAGCCCCAAACATATACAGTAGCATGAAATGAACAGATATAAAATGTCTTGTAAATAAGAGTCTTATCTGTTCCTTGTGGTTTGGAAAGAAAATCTTCTCTGTCCCTGGTTGCTACCTTTTCTTCAGGGTTTGTCAGCATTCAGGTTTAGAAGTTTCCCCCGTGTCTTGAAAGCAGCTCTGCTGTTTCTTCTGGCAGGGCTCAAGACAAGTGTCTTCAAGTTCAGCTCAGGTGTGAGCTAAGGAGTCTCTCTTCCTGTCTCAAAAGACAGGCTTTTCTATGCCATCTAATCAGGCAGGTGGTGTTTGTTAATTGACTACCAGCAGTTAACCACCACACTGCTGGATTAGAGGCACATTACCTGAACAGGGATAACTCCCCTGTTACATGTCCCTTGTATTGGAAGCTGCAATTATTATTTTTTTTTTAACATACTTTACATGTGTTTATACCTATAGCGAGACCCTTTATGCTCCGGAATGGTTCATGTCACTGTATAATCATTTGTATATTTTATTGACATTTATTTATTGTAAGGTTATTTAATTCATTTTAACAAAAGTTAGTCAAGTGTTTCGGGATTTAATCATCTGGCGCTCCCACCCCCCTTTTTTTCTTTCCATCCTCCTCTTCTCTGCCTGTCCTTGCCTGTCGTCTCCCACTTCTCTCTATACTCCTCCCCTCTCTCCCATTGGTATGCCCTCCTTTATATCCCCTGTCTGTCCACTTCTTCCCCGCTCTGCATAGTTCCTGTTTCCCTGTGTGTACCTGACCTATGCTGTGCTCCCTCTGTGTTCCTGTTGTTTCCTGCTCCTGTGTTATCTTGGATTTCCCTGGCTTTGACCCCTGCTTGTCCTGGACTACTCTGCTCTCTGGTACCCCTCTGAACCCTGCTACGCATACTACTACGCTTACCTCTGGCTTACTAGGACCTGGCTTATACTCTGATGATTCTACCCTCTGGACACCTGAACATTGGCACACGGACACGACTATTCTTACGGACATCCCCAAGCGTTGCAAGTATATACTAACACTCTTCCAACAGGCCCAGCAACGCTATACCACACTCCGGGCTTGCTCCCACTGCTGTGGGTGTGTGGTATCATACCCTTCCCACCTCAGTACTGGGGTCTAGCCAGGTCTCCGGGCATACAGGCGTGACAGGCGTGTACTGTAACAGTATCACATTTCGGCGTATATAGTGCTCTTCCCTCGCTCGCCCCCGCACACAAACAGGATAATATACTGAACTGCAGTATTTCAACTTCTTATCTACAGTAAACCTCTCCCACACCATTCCTTTGAAAGGATGGTTTCTGGCTTCAATAACATTCCTGTCATCACATTCCTGTGTGTATAACGTTCAGTGCAGTGCAGAGTCTGGTTTGATTTACTGTATTCTTCTGTGTTGATTATTAATGCTCATTGGGGGAAAAAAAGTTTAAGAGTGACCAAAAAAAAAACATTTTTTTTCTCGTCATTTTTTATTATTATTTTCTCAACATGTTTCTGCCTAAACCATCTTGATATTACGATATTCAATCGGTGCTGTAGCTTTTGACTGCGACACTGTGTGTTTGACTGCACATGATTTGTGTGATTTTTATGTACAGCTCAACCCTGTTATAGCACGATCCGCTATAACGTGGATCAGCTTATAACACGTTTTTTTCAACAACAAAAAAATTCCATATTTTTTTCACACTGTACACTACATACACTAAACGCACACAGCACAAAGCATACACTCACTGCACACTGATAACACTCACTGCACACACTCACTGCACACTGCACACACTCACAGCACACTGCACATTGCATACTGCTGCGGCCAAGTTTATTCGAGCATTTGCCCGTTCTTGGCCGCAGCAGTAGCCTGGCGCGCGCCCGAGAGTGACGGGCGGGCGCCGAAGCAGCGGAAGAGCGCCCTCCGATCGGGGCGCTCTCCCTACCGCTGCCTGGTCCGCCGGGTCCCCCGGAACCCCCTGCCACTGTCCCGCGATCGCGGGACACCAGGGCTCCCTCGGGGAGCCCCTGGACGCGCGTGCAGGGGGCGCACGCTCCCGAAGACGCGTGACCGCGCGTCTATGACGCGCGGCACGCCGAGGGGCGGCCACTAGCAAGCCGGGAAATCTCCCGGCTTGCGGTACCGGCCACACTTTAATAAAGTGTGTCGGTAGTGTACATTCACAGGACACTGCACACACTCACAGCACACTGCACACACTCACACACTACTGCACACACTCACTGGACACTACACACACTCACTGCACACTGCATACACTCACAAGACACTGCACGCACTCACAGCACACTGCAAACACACTTCACACTGCATACACTTAAAGGACACTGCACACACTCACTGCACACACAGCACACTACACATACTGCAAACACTCACAGGACACTGCACACACTCACAGGACACTGCACACACTCACAGGACACTGCACACACTGACAGCACACTGCACCGAACACACACACACCCCTATCTCTGGTGTCAGCTGCTATCTCCTAAATCACTCTTGCACACAGAAGGATAGAATGTCTGTGGTGTAGAGCAGGAGAAGCTATCAGGAACAAGAGAACACACACACACAGACAGACAGACAGACACACACACAGACACACGAACACAACACACACCTCTCCCCCGGCGTCCCTGAAAAGTTTGCCAGTGAGAGCAGGAGAAGCTGCTGTGCGGGTGATCAGTGGACATGTGAGTAAAATTGGCATGGAGAGGAGGCTGCAGCCCTGAGCCTCGCACTCTCCTAGCTCTGCCTACAGCTCTCTGACTGCTGGAGACACGGGAGGAGGGAGGAGGAGGAACGAGTAGCACAGTGCAACAAAGTGCGATCCCAGCTCTCTCCCCTCTGTAGACACGGAAACCCGGGCGCGGTGGCCATTTTTTAATTTATTTGATTTATTTATTTAATTTAATTAGCGTGACCCCGTTTGTAGCGCGGTCGGATCGGGTGGCCCCCGAGGACCGCGCTATAATGGGGCTGAGCTGTATTTGGAGGCGGTTTGGGGGGTCAAATCATTATGAAAATATTTCTTTGAACTGTTCAAGGATATCCTCAAAGCAGCTTTACCCCCCTTCCCCCCCGCAAACACACACAAGGCTCGCTCAAGGATTTAAAACTCTTAACGACACCTCTCTCAGACCATTCATTAATTTTCCTATTGTTGGCTTTGAGTCACCTCTCTGCGCCTGCTTGTTATCCTCTTTGGGAAGGGAGCTGTACTTGATTATTACTGCGCATGCGTGAATTGCTTGCAAAGTTCAAGAGTGACCAAAAAAAAAAAAAACATTTTTTTTTCTCGTTATTTTTATTATTATTTTCTCAACATATTCCTGCCTAAACCATCTTGATATTACGATATTCAATCGGTGCTGTAGCTTTTGACTGTGACATTGTGCGTTTGACTGCGTGATTTGTGTGATTTTTATGTCTTTGGAGGGGATTTGGGGGGTAAATCATTATGAAAATATTTATTTTAACTGTTCAAGGATATCCTTAAAGCAGCTTTACCCCCTACCCCCTGCACACACACACACAAGGCTCGCTCAAGGATTTCAACCTCTTATCGACACCTCTCTCAGACCATTCATTCATTTTCCTATTGTTGGCTTTGAGTCACCTCTCTGCGCCTGCGTGTAATCCTCTTTGGAAAGGTGCTGTAGTTGATTATTACTGCGCATGCGTGTATAACTTCACCATTTCACTTCGACACCTATTGTTCACCATTCATATGACTCGCCCATTCATCCCCCAACCCTTTGAGGCTTTGTTTACGGTAACACTTCAGATAATCCCTTCTCGAATTTGATATGTAAATCTGATTAGCACAGCACTATGAAATTGAGAGTTAAAAAAATCATAATCTGATTGATGTTTTTGATGCAGTAAGTTACCAATTTTTGTCATTCTTTCTTTTTCTTTGGTGTAGGGGTTAATGATTTTGATTATCATGAATATAAAGAAATATTTATTTTATTTTATCAGGAACAAAAAATACAAATATACAAATAATCATGAATAATACAAAATGTAGTCTTTATTCAGTTCTTCTGTCAGTTGAAAATTGAGGGCCGGCGGATAATCATGAATAATGCACATTGATAATAATATTAATAATATATAATATATAATAATATATATAATTAATATTAAATGTTCCGTCTTTATCTTCTTCCTCATTCTGTGTACAGTAGTTCATTGAGAGAGGGGAGGTTTTGTGTAAATCATGACTGCACTTTAGATACACTTTACTGTACACACAGTTTACACAATGTACACATGATACCCCCTCCCCTTTCCATCCTTTTTTCTCTGAAAAGACAAGAAAATAAAAAATTAGTGTAGTTATGTGCATATTATGGCATTGTGAGCTGTATACTGTATCTACTGCATATTGTACTACAGTATGCAGTTAGTACTGTCAAACTAGTCTATACTGGAACTACTGTATACTGGAACTACTGTTAAATACTTTGTAACCATATGGCTTGTGCTGCTCTCTCAGGAAAGAAAAAAATTGTGCAGTTACAGAGGTGCATGCTGTAAAATAATCTGTGCCATACTTACCTGTATCATTCTGTACTTGGTGTGCCTGTACTTACCATACTACAGTACAGTACTGTACCATACTACATTCCTGATGCTTGCCCATTACGCTCTATCACAATAGGCAACAGTCGCATTATGGTCAGTATATTTATTACATCGTTCCACGGTGAGTACATCATTCCAAAAACTCATTATGCCTTGCGCCAACTCATCCTTTTTGGAGGGTTTCACGACTTTTCGGATATGATCTTTCAGCTGATGCCAGACCATTTCGATTGGATTGAAGTTTTGCGATCTGTCATTGGAGGGGAAAAAAAGGAGAATTGGTTAAAGAGATCCACAATAAACAGTGGGAAAAAATGAGACACGGTTACCGCACTTACTCCGCTGGCGTCTTCACCCAGTTTATACCGCGCTTAAGAATATGCGCTGTTGACGCAGTGTGCTTTGGATCGCTGTCCTGATAGAAACGGTGACCATCTGGGAATTCACGTGTGATGTATTCCACAATCTCAGGCACAATTTGCTCTTGGAAAAAAGCTTTATTCATGATTCCTATAACAAGAAAAGAAAAGTGCTCAAAATACTGCACACTAGTACAGTACAGTGCATAAGGCAAAAGCGTGTGACTTATTTTACCTTCAAAGATGACAATGCATCCTGGTCCACGCCTAGAGATGGCACCCCACACATGCATCTTCACTGGGTGTTTTGGACGCGGTTTCGTAGATATGCAACCTTTTTTGTGGAATGCAAAGGTGGCAAATCTCTCCAGCGATACAGTAGACTCGTCAGTGAAGATGCAATCCTGAAAAGTTTCTCCACTATCGATCCATGCCTGGGCATGGACCACTCTCTTGATCTTGTTGACATCCCTTATCATAGGGTATGCTCTGTAATGACAAGGAACAATTTTATAGTTACAGTACAGTTTCGTAAACAACACTTTAACCTCCTGTACTGTCCAGTACTAACCTCACACGTCCATATTTCCATCCAATTCTGCGTCTCATCGTCTTTATGCTGGTCTCGGATACAGTGAGATTGTGATTTTTCAGCAGAGTGTCTTTGACCCTTAAGGCACTCTTCTCATCATTCTCTTCACTTATTTTGTCGACCAGAAGAGTTGTCTTCCTACAGTGTAAAGAAAAACAACAATCCTGTAAGTTAAAGTGCAGTAGGCCACAAGTTCAGCACATCATTTACAGTACACAATAATAGATAGATTTACTGTGTTTTAGTTTTATAAATATACTGCGATATAAACAATAATATATAGATTTACTGTATTTTATAGTTTTATAAATATACTGCGATATAAACAATAATATATAGATTTACTGTGTTTTATAGTTTTATAAATATACTGCGATATAAACAATAATATATAGATTTACTGTGTTGTATAGTTTTATAAATATACTGCACCGACACACTTTATTCGAGCAAATACCCAGTATGTACCTGGCAGATACCTGGAATGCGCCGCTCCTCACCTCTGACAAGCCCCGTTGTGTTTGCCTTCCCAGCCTGGGTTCATGCCTGGCTGACGGGCGGCTGATCTGTTAAATGATAATGATTAGGATTTAATAGGCTGCAATGCTTCGCGTGTCTACCAGATGGCATAAATTCATGAATTGAAATGCAGTATATATATATATATATACTGTGCAGTATTGCAGCCAGGGGCAATAAAATGCTTCAATCCCTGCCTGGAAAATACCTCAATGCACTTGGGCAGAAAACAGTCACAAACCTCAATACACCCGGGTATAACCGAATTCGTGGGACTAGCCGAGCTCGAATAAAGTGTGTCGCCAGTGTACTGCGATATAAACAATAATATATAGATTTACTGTGTTTCATAGTTTTATAAATATACAGAGATAACTATAATAGATAGATCTACAGTATAATATATAGTTATATTAATATGCAGCAATATAAACAATAATAGATATATACAGTACACAGTATCATATACTTACGCGTTAGTTACCGTTGGTGTCCTCATGCGTTGTCTGTTTTTTCCGTGTGCATGATAGCTCACAGTAGTTGATTGTACAATGAGGCCAGAAGCACATAACCAGCATTGGATATCTGCAATTCGTTGTCCACTTGTGTACATATCCTTAATTTTCATGCTGAGATCCTTTGAAATCTTTTTAACAGGCATTGCTGCGAGTAGAAAGAAATACAAACACAAGAATGTATATTCGATGTTTAGTCGATGTGTATTCAATGTGCAGTGAATCCACAAAATGGATGGTGTATTTATACGTTAATGACTCACATTAGAGTACGCCCACTTTTAACACCTGTACCTTGTCGCCATGCATAATAGGTAACACACTTTGCATAGCCCACCACTCGATGATCTGTATCTGAACTTTCCCTTGTCCAGATACTGCATTGTGCCATAGATCAATCCCGATTCCACGGACGCAGGAACCCACTCGCCTCTGCCGAGCTTGTCGTGCTGAAAAAGCGAAAGGCGGAAGCCATTTCCAAGCCAAGGACAAAGCGAAAGGCTAAGGCTAATAAAGAAAACCTTCTGCTGACCCCAAAGGCTAAGGGTTTTAATACACGTAAGCCTTATTATGTCTAGATGAAATTCCCTCCTTCTTGCCACTGTATGTATTTATGTATGTATGTCTAGAGAGATATATACATACAGGGTAAGAAATTATTGTGTTTGAAAAGCTTTCTCTGCACTATTTTAAATGATTTTGGCTATGCTGCTATGCATAGATGTGTGTTGAATGTATTTTATAATTAGATAGATGTAATTTTTGGCTTGTATGCTGTACTTTAGGTCATGGTGAGGCTTGCTTTTGTATATTTTATTTTTTGGTGTCCTTCTATTTTGTATGATGTTAACTTGTTCTCTTTAACGGTTGCTAGAGTTAATTGTGTAATTGGTATGGATGCTATTTTAATTGTTTTGGGATGTAATTAATATATGCAAATTGATTGATGGTGCCTTTATTGGATTACATAGTATACGTTTTTTGATGTAATGCTATTTTCTTTGGAATATTGTATGGTTAACATTGATTTGCAGCATCTACATGTTGCTTAGATTTAATGCATCAGGTATACAATGTAAATGCAATGTTTTGAGTGGAATTTGAGGCTTTTGATTGGCATTTGATGCTTTAGATTGGATGATTACATTTGATTTGTTTAGGAAATAGCATTGTATTTCATTGTGGATGTTATAGAGAAGTGGTATTTTTATTTAAGCATGTTTTTGTTAACACTGAGACATTTATTTGTATATTGGTTCATCATGTGTGTAAATATATATATATATATATATATATATATATATATATATATATATATATATATATATATATATATATATATATATATTACTGAGTTAAGTTATGGTGAGTAAAAAAAGTGACAAAAACCCTCCACAGCAAAACAAATATGCAAATGTAAATACAACTGTATGCTCATCTGCATGTCTTAGGCAGGTCTGCAACACCGCCTTTCCCTATTATCACCCAGCACACAGCACTTCCAATATATATATTGTATTTTGTTTTTAATTTTTTTTTTTGCATGATGAAGCCACTGTACAAAGGAATGTGTGAAGGGTGGGTATCGGGCCAGGGTGGCTTAACCCCTTAATTACCTTTGCGGTTAGTATCCGATTAGGTGATTAAGGGGTTCATTGATATGTGAATGTAATTGCAATGTATTGGCTATGTATTATTTTGGCAACGAACTACAAGGATTATGCTGGCGACGGGGCCTTCTTATTGATGAGGTCAGTAGAAGTTTCTTTATTTTACTATGCTAGTTAATGTGTTTAATAATGGTAAAATAATCTATTATCCCTATCTGGATAATAGTTATTTGACACATTATTGTACTGTATGTGTTGGGTTGGGGGGAGGGTGTATTGGCTCCAAGGGTATGTGGGTAGGCATCCGTTGTGGGTAGTGGGTGAGGGTGGTTAGGCATCACGGGGTGGGGGGTTATTGGTGGAGGGTATGTAGGCCTCCCGAGTGGTGGGTGAGGGTGGGTTAACCCCTTAATGACTGTAGCGCTTAATAACCGCTATGGTGATTAAGGGGCTAGGGGACATTACATTGGATGTTTTTATTCTTGTTTCTGTTCTGCAGAAGCGGATGGGGCATTAGCAAGATGAAAATGAGGATGGCCTACATCGTGGCAGCTGGACATGGGTGAGTGCTATATGTATTTAATGTATTTATTGTTATTTATGTATTTTAAATGGACAACTGCACTATTATCCATTAAGGGGCCTGTATCTCGGGAAGCAGGGTGTCCCCGGACCTGAAACCAATGCGGTTCAGCTCCGGAGACCCCCTGCACATCTACACTATGAATAAAAATGATTTATAAAATAATTTTCAATATGCCGAACTTTGCGCAGAGAGAGTGGCGGATCTCTCTCTGCTGCAGAAATATCTCGGCAGGGGACGGCTTCTCGGCAGCTTCTCGCCAGGCAGCCGTCTCGCCACGGTTACTCGCCATTTTATAAAATGGTGGTGGCGCATTCATTCGCAAGGGATTCGGCCCTTACAGCATACAGCGAGTTTAACACGCCAAAAACATGGCTAGTTCAAAAACTGGCAAATGCTTTTTTTCGCTGCTTAGTTCATAGACCCCCAAGTGTGAAAATGGAAAAACGTAAAATCCATATCTCCGGTTCTGTAAGAACTAGAGGGCTGGGATTTGGCTAATTTATAGCCCTCTCCGATCTACTGAACGGAGTATGGGTAACTGTTCAAATTGTGGTTCTGCCATTGATTCCAATTGCGGAGAAATGCAATATGTTTAACATGTGGTGTTAAAGTGATATATTGTTATCTCCGGTTCGGTTGGTCCCATCCAGCTGAAAATTGGCCACCATGTAGAATCCCCTCCGGCATCAGGGTATGGCAAATTGTAGCCCGCTCGGCCCAACCGGACGGAATATTTTTATGCATATAAAATATTGTGAACTCACTGTATTTTATGCCTAGTGTAAAGCCCGCGAAAACTACTGGACCATACAGTATGTTAATGATCAGGAGGCGACAGTATGTCTACACAAAGGCCACTGATCAAAGGCTCATCCCCCCAGTTTGTATATACAGGGCAGAGAGAAAGCAGGACATGGCCTTTCACATGAAGTGCTATAATTTACACCTTTAGTCAGGTTTCCCTGGCCCAGATCCCCATCACTCCTGACGAAGCAAGTTAACCCTATCTTGCGAAACACGTTGAGTGGAAGAGGAGAAGGAGGAGGCAATCTGTTCAGTGTGTGAGTACTCCCTCAGGGGGGCTTTTTTATGTGTCATTTATTAAAGGTGTTTTATATTACTACACCATCAGCCCAGTCTTTGTCTCCTCCCCCCCCCTCCCCGTTTTTCTTCCCCACCGACTCTAGCTTGGCTACCAGGCAGTTCATCATCTGAAGCTGCTGCAGAACACCATTGGTCAAATCTATGACACACTCCCTCATCTCTTGAGTTTCCAGATCCCCATCTGGCAGACTTAGTGACGCCAACTCTTTTGAGTGGCGTTAGGAAAATGGGAGCTTGACTAAGGGATTGTGCGCATGTGCCAGCTACGTGGGGGCAGGTACCAAAGTGCTTCCCACGTTAGCTGGCAAAAGGTAATAGGGTACAGTTAATTGTTAACCAATACCTGATACCCAATGTTAAGGCATAGCGCCCAAATCACATAAAAACGATGGTAAGCTCTATACCCAGTGTTGTTCGTGTTCGTCTTCATATTTCATCTGAATGATACCTGATGCCTGATGAATTCCTAATCTGAATCCTGATTACTTCATTGTCCCATTCCCACGTAAGTATATATATTCTGTGTGTTATTTGTTCAATATTGTGTGTTCACCTTCCCTGAAGGAATAAACTTTCTTTATCATATCACAATCGCATTCAATTCAACCCAGTTCTTTGGTGTATATTATAACCCTGTAAGCTATTGTGACAGTTATTATTTACACATTATACACTTATAGTTATTTACAATCACATATTATAATTGATTTATATTCACATATCGCTTCACATATAGTTTATAATTTACAGTTGGACAGTGTCAAAGAAAGGTGGGGAGGGGAAGGGATGCTGGGGGGGGAGAGAAAGTGTGGATAAGAATTGAGGCAAGCAGGATAATTACAAACAATTTTGATAGGGTGTGAGAAAACCCATTTCCGCATTAAGTCCTTAACTATTAACCATATAAAACATATAGTATTAACTATATAAAACAAATGGGGCACACAGCACTCCCAATACCATAAACAGTTTGCGATGCATGTCCTATACCAATAGTAAGAGAAAAGTTATTCACTCCAGCAGGAGCAGACACAAAACAGCACTCAAAGATAAGTAAGAAAACTTGTATTCAAAAATAAACATAGCACAAACATGACAATCCTGAGGAAGGTCCCACAAGGACCAAAACGTTGGTCATGTTTGTGCTACAGTATGTTTATTTTTGAATACAAGTTTTCTTACTTACCATTGAGGGAGGAGGGTTGGTGGTGGGGGAGAGCTGAGGCCTGCGCCGAGGAGCGGCATGACCAGAGGGAGGGGGGTTGGTGGTTGGGGAGAGCTGAGGCCTGCGCCGAGGAGCGGCGTGACCGGAGGGAGGGTGGTTGATGGTGGGGGGAGAGCTGAGGCCTGCGCCGAGGAGCGGCGTGACCAGAGGGAGGGGGGTGGAGGTGGGGGAGAGCTGAGGCCTGTGCCGAGGAGCGGTGTGACGAAGGGAGGGGGGTTGGTGGTGGGGGAGAGCTGAGGCCTGTGCCGAGGAGCGGTGTGACCGGATAGTGGGGGGTTGGTGGTGGGGGAGAGCTGAGGCCTGAGCAGAGGAGCAGCGTGTCCGGAGGAAAGGGGGTTGGTGGTGTGGGAGAGCTGAGGCCTGCGCCAAGGAGTGGTGTGACCAGAGGGAGGGGGGTTGGTGGTGGGGGAGAGCTGAGGCCTGTGCCGAGGAGCGGCGTGACCGGAGGGAGGGGGGTTGGTGATGGGGGAGAGCTGAGGCCTGCGCCGAGGAGCGGCGTGACCAGAGGGAGGGGGGTGGAGGTGGGGGAGAGCTGAGGCCTGCGCCGAGGAGCGGTGTGACGAAGGGAGGGGGGTTGGTGGTGGGGGAGAGCTGAGGCCTGTGCCGAGGAGCGGTGTGACCGGATAGTGGGGGGTTGGTGGTGGGGGAGAGCTGAGGCCTGAGCAGAGGAGCGGCGTGACCGGAGGGAAGGGGGTTGGTGGTGTGGGAGAGCTGAGGCCTGCGCCAAGGAGTGGTGTGACCAGAGGGAGGGGGGTTGGTGGTGGGGGAGAGCTGAGGCCTGTGCCGAGGAGCGGCGTGACCGGAGGGAGGGGGGTTGGTGATGGGGGAGAGCTGAGGCCTGCGCAAACGAGCAGCGTGACCGGAGGGAGGGGTGTTGGTGGTGGGGGAGCGCTGAGGCCTGCGCCGAGGAGCAGCAGAGGTGTGTGGTGGGTGAAGAGTGTGGGCTCACCAAGTTGTTCTTCTTAGGTTCCAACTGCAAGTGAGATGGTCCTTGCAATGTGAGGGGTGGGGTGAGGGAGGGGTGGGGTGAGGGGGGGGGGTGGGTGGTGCGCCGTGGCCAATGACACAGAGGGAGCACAGGGCCAATCACACAGGGGGAAGACATACACACACAAACATTATTTGAGACTTATAGATATAGATATATATATATATCTCTTTTTGCTATACTGGTCGCATATATAGTTTTTGGTTGTCAGTATTTGATCTATACTTAGGGAGTTATCAGAATTGTGCTGTTAGCTTATAGTCAAGTCAATGACCTTACTAACACCTATTAATTAATATTAAATTAAAATACTATAGAACCATCTTCATGTGTGCACTACCTAATGTTATATTATCCTATAGCTTTTCAGTCTCCTGAGTGGTTAACATCTCTCTACATATGGAGAAATATTATGTAGCCTTGGTGCCCCTAGACCACCAGAGAACCCCCTCCTTTGTGTCAGCACGGTCGCGGGTGCCGTCGGAGGCAGCGACGGACCCGCAGGCTGTTCACAAAGGTGGGGGCCAGTGCAGGGAGCGCTCGGCGTCCCTGGAGCTCCGGCGGCACAACGCGAGGGTGGGGGCCAGTGCAGGGAGCACTGAGAGTCCCGGCGGTGCACCCGGTTAGCGTCTCCCGCCAAAGCAGTAGAGCGCACATGCTGCTGACTGCAAGCCTGCACTAAATTGTGTCGAAGAAATCTGGCCGGGTTTGGCGCGAAAATCAGAGCCCCTCCCCTGTGATGTGAGTGACTCAGCGCCGAGCCAGAACCCCTCCCTTGTAGAAAGTGCCCCTCCTTCACATTCCACCAGGGGGAACAAGCACTGTGTTTTTTAACCATACAGTGATGCAGTAATAGACTCTTTCTTCTCTGAGGATGAGGATGAGATAGACTGTCAGGACATACACCCCGATGTGTATGTGGCCTGGTGAGCGCCAGGAGTAGATGCCCTTATGCTAATGTGCCCCTGCCTGCAAGAAGCCTATGACGAGGGAGCCGACCTGTCCCAGTTACTGCTAGACTTCAAGACGACTGAGGTAGGCGGAGAACCGGGTATACAGTGTTTTAGTCCCACCTGTGACTGTCGAGACCCAATGTGAATGCTGCAGTGTACGGTTCTTGAAGCCTATTACACCCCAAGCTCTGGAATCTGTGGAGAAAGAAGCGGGGAAGCCTGACCCCTCAGCAAAAGTGAGGGACACTGCTAATCAGTCTGTCCTAATTCCAGCAGCCTCAGTGGACCCGTGTGTTCACAACCATGTTGCAGAACCGGTTCCAGACCCTCTCAAAGGGGATGGCTTAGTGGTAGAGCAGGAACCACAGAGCCCAGACCAGCCGATGCTGGAATCACAGGGTAAGGTGTCTATACCTCCATCTTCTTTTAGTGATTCCAGCAACAAACCTCTCGTGGTGATGCGCCTGCCGGCGGACCACTCTAGTGAAGTCATCGACCCAATTATTTCTGCGGATACAGAGCCTGCTGTGGGCCCGTGGGCCCTGGAGGAGGTGTATCCCGATGTTGTGGCCCCTGCTGTGGGACCGTGTGTCCTACAACGGCCAGCCCGGCCTACTACAATGGTACCATCCATCCTAGACTTGGGACCCGTACCTAACGAAGACGAGGGTGAGTCGACTGCCCCAGGGGTGTCGGGTGTGAGCCTCCAGGTGACCGCGGAGCACGGTAGCTCCTTAAGTCTGGTCACCAGGGCGAATGGCTCCAATCTGCATCGCGTCCTGGCGGAGGTGTCCTCCTTAGATGGTAGTTGTCCAGTGGTGCGAGTGGACCCATACCTACCTGCCCGTGTTCCAGATGAAGAGGAACCCATCGCAAGCACGCGGAGTGGTGAGGAACCTCCTTACTTCCTACTGGCTCCTGATCTGAGTGTGAGCCTGTGCGCTTCGACATCAGTGGTCCCAGGACGGGGATCCAACGTTCCCGAGGTTCCAGCAAGTAATTGGACTGTCCCAGAAGTGCCGGGGACAGGTCCCGATACAGCCGAGGTGGGAAATGACAGCGTCCCCGAGGACCTGTTGGCCACCGTGAAGCCCCGCCGTGGTAAGGTATCTACCCTTTACCCCCTGCCCGGTGACACAGAGACTGTGAGGAAAGAGACATTGTCCATTGCTCGCTTCCCAGTGGGAGCCTCGCAAGTGTGTAGGGACAAAGACTGTGTGGAGAAGGATTCAGGGAAAGCTGCCTCCTTTAAGCCCAAAAAGGAGCACTCCATTCACCATGTGGTGGACCGCGGGAAAGGTCCCGGCCTCCTGGCCTACCGCATCCATGCCGCGGATGGCCGGGTAAAGGCTTGGTTAAGAGACATTGTACTTTTCCTTCCAACAGGGGGAGGAAGTAGTACAGAACCAGTGACTGTCACCCCAGAGCGTGCTCTACAGGAGATTTTTCTGGGGGAGGCTCACGGACGCAAAAGTGAGGTACCCCCACATGATCAGTTAGGGGCACCCCACAAATGGTCTCAGCTAGTCTCTGGTATAGTATGTGACTTGCCATGTACCCTGATGTTTAAAGACCATGTGATAAGTTGTATTTTCTGTCCAATGCATTTTGATTATATAACTTTTATGTCGAGTGATGTCGTTCCCCAAGCGGGGACGTTGGATTTTTCACCAGGGGGAGAGTGTAGCCTTGGTACCCGTAGACCACCAGAGACCCCCCCTCCTTTGTGTCAGCACGGTCGTGGGTGCCGTCGGAGGCAGCGACAGACCCGCAGGCTGTTCACAAAGGTGGGGGCCAGTGCAGGGAGCGCTCGGCGTCCCTGGAGATCCGGCGGCACAACGCGAGGGTGGGGGCCAGTGCAGGGAGCGCTGAGAGTCCCGACGGTGCACCCGGTTAGCGGGGGCCGCCATTGCCGCTACTCGCGCATGCGCAGTGTTCACGCATGCGCAGAAAGTACCACAGAGCCCTTAGAGAGACGCGCGAGTGTAGGGAAAGTGCAGGAGAGGTTGCAGTGGCCATTAGGGATTCGCGCAGGTGCAGGGAAGGCGCGCACATGGCCCCAATATGTTTGCAGGCTCCACGGGACTACAACTCCCATGAGGCTTAGGGCCAAGCACACCAGGTGCCTCAGTGTGGCCAAGGAGGGCCAAGGATCTCTAGAGGGAGAAAAAGGATACATTTCGCGGGCTTGCAGCACGCTAGTCAGTTGGAGCTGGGGAGCTGCAGGGGAAGGAAGGGTGCAGAGAGCAAGTGCAGCTCCTGCATCGAATAACGTCCCCCACATCCCAAGTAAGGCCCCAACTCCCCACCAGGTTAGTGGGTAAGTGCTTAGGGACGGCACAAGATAGGGACGCTGCCCTTAGTGCGTGTGAGTGCTGTCTTGTCAGGGTCATGGCTGGCAGTGCTGTGAGGCCTGACAAGAAGGCATGGTGTTAGCGTGCAGCAAGTTTGCTGTACGCACTCCGCAGGTCGCAGTGCGTGGCTGCGAGTGTTAGTTCTTAGTTAGTCAGGACTGGGAAGAGTTAGAGGAGTAGGGCAGGCTATTAACCCCTGTAGGCCCCTAGGAGTGTACCACTAAGCCATCAAGGTTGCTGTGCTGTAGGGACGGCCTATAGTACAGTATTGTCCCTGTAGTTATAAGAGTCAGTTAGGGACTCAGCGGGCGCTGTGCCTCTGTGCATCGAGGTGGGAGCAGTTCATCATTGCGGCTGCAGCAGTCCTCCGGGTGGGATCACCCCGGGGAGGTGGTTCCGGTGTTCTTCGGTCGCCGGATCCTTTGCGAAGCAGTTGGAGATCCGAGCACCGGAGTGCTCGGGCAGGTACTATTAAATCAACAAGTGCACCAACGGGCCCTTAGTTTAATAGTGACTGCGCAGTCACCCACATCCTATCTCTTCACGAGTGCGGGACATTGGGTGGGGATTCCATGGACACTGGGTGGGATCACTTGGTGTTGGGGAAGCGTCCTGCGTGACGCCGCAGTCAGTGTCGCCTCTAGAGAGGGACACATATAGATGTTCTATTTGTGTTATATGTTGTTTCTTATGTGCTACAGTAAAGTCACTAGTTATTATACATTACGGTGTGTGAGTATTGTATGTGCCCTGCGAAGAACAATTCCTGCTCTGCTAGGAACCATCGCAGGTGGAGGCGCTGCACCGAGTACCGTGTTACTCTTAATATAATTGCCCCAGGTTCCCCGTGGCAGAAGCTCAGCCCTCCTGCTAGCCAACAGGTAAAGCACCACACCGGGTAACACCGTATGTTCTCCGCAACCACACTAGATCTGCGATTGGGGGGGGAATACACGTTACAATTATATACATTTCAACATCTATATATATATATCTATATATGAAAAACACACCACGAAAAAGACAAAGACAGTCCCCTAAGCTAGCACTCTAAGTATCCTACCAAAATAGCCTAAATAGAGTTTGACAAAAAGACCCGAATATTCCTTCAAGGCAAAAAATGAACAAGATTTTATTACAGCAGCAAGACACACTAACTTAAAAACATGAACAAACAAATGGCTGCTGAAAATATGAAGGCAGTGATTTTACAAAAGTAAATGCTGATAGTTGAACCAAAAAGCTATGATGCGTCTAATTTATAAATATATATAATAAGGCAATCAAAAAACAAAAATGGGACAAAAAACTATCAAAAAAGATATTGTATCTAATGGAACCCTAATGCTATGATAAGCAAAAATAAACTAAAGGCATATGGAAAAGTATGAAATCAATAGTGCTATGTACAGAAAACATGAACATAGACAAAAAATATACCTTAAAGCCAAGGGAAAGGCACAGGGGAGAAAAAAAAATGAAACCAACTCATACCCTGATCAGCATATACAATAATGAATACAAAAATCCTGCAGCATGAATATATAGAGTGACCATGGTCATAGCACATAAGTAGATAGAGACAAAGTTAAGAACTGTTGCACATTGCAAACATGCAGATTGCCAGGAACCACGAGAAACAGTAACACCAGAGAGCAGAGGGAAATATACTCAGCTGTCGCCAGATAGCACACGAGTTCAGTCCTCTGTGGAGATTTGCAATATTGTGCCTTTCCCTTGGCTTTAAGGTATATTTTTTGTCTATGTTCATGTTTTCTGTACATAGCACTATTGATTTCATACTTTTCCATATGCCTTTAGTTTATTTTTGCTTATCATAGTGTAGCCATGTGTAAAATTGGTGTACATATCTCTTTCTCATGCTGGCAGTAAACCTGGTAAGTATGCAGGAATGCCAGTAGTTATCATGGAGGTTTGCCCTCACACCCTGGTGAGGTGTCATATGTCCCATAGGAAGTGACAACATGCTGTGTGTCCACGGTTAGTGACCTCAGAGATGTGCCTGTTCCTAGGTGATATAAGACACAGCACGGCCAAAAGTTAGGCTGTTCAGTTCCTGTTGTTGGCTGCCTCTGTTCAGTAAGAGGCACATGGAGGTCTGCAACATTGTTGCAGCAGTCTGATGCAGAGCTGTGAGTCTGGCAGCACGAGGCAGACAGAGAGGAGCTGGTGAATCTTCCTTAGGGGAGAGGTGGAAGCAACTCCATTAGAAAAGGAGGAACCTTTCAGAGGGAAGCAGCTGAACAATGGAGGGCTGAATACACCCCATTGTGGAGGGCAGCTGGCCCACCGTACAAATAAAGATGTCCTTGATTAACAACACTCTCGCGTGCAAGTGTGGAGTTATTGCACGGAGAGGGGCACCACAGAGGAGTTCCTCGCCAGCACCATCCCCGAGTGACCGAAGGGACCCTGATGAGGTGGAGGCGCTGTACAGGATCTAGGTAGGACTCATCACACTACCTCAGCTGCCTGTCTGGGTTGGCAAATCCCCACACACCATCATGCGTGAGACTCAGGAGTCCTGTAGCCAACAGGTGCACCACCAGACACTACACCGTAATGGGGACTGGTTAAACCACAGGGGCCAATATGAGATTGGGGGGGATCAGACCGGTTCACAAAAACCGTTACATTTGGAGGCGCTGCTGAGAGGAGACCTGTCAACAGGACAGGCTATTGCTAGGTCACTTGGAAACAGGGAAAGTGTCTGCTGCCACTTTGTGCTGCGTTGGGATGGACCTAGGGGCAGTCGGGGGGGGCTGATGGCGTATGTCAGTTCTCAGGGACGACCTAGGGGCCTGAAAGGAGTGGGGGGTTTGGAGCCGGGCTATAGCTGTCCTAGTCACCTTGAGGTAGTGCTAGTTGGTAGGATGCCAGAAGGGATAGCCTGTTAACGTGGTCAGGAATCCTGGAGAGGGTCTGCGCTAGGCTAACCAAGACAGGTAGACGCCCCAGTACTGCATGGAAGCCCCAGAGTACTCTAGCCCATTCCAGACCACTCACCGTAGGGAGCACAGACTGGGAGGAAGGAGATACAGCAGACACTGAGAGAGTGAGCCTAGCCTGAGGTAGTGCAACATGAGTCCAGCCTACATTAGGTACACAAGGTGGTGCATCAGGACAATCTTTATTGTACCGGTATGGCAGCTGCCCCGCAGAGAGGAGCTCCATATACAATCAGAACAAACACCGCAACGCAAGATGGTGACGGCGTTGGAGTCAGTAGTAATGCTCAATCAGTCCGTTGTGTGTAAAGAGGACAGGGGACAATTGATGAAGCGGTACTACAGTCTTCGTCAGAAAGACAGAGAGGAGCTATCTGAGTTCCTCCTGCGGATTGGAGCAGTCTTGTGGGAGATGCGGTGAAGGGATCATATTACGGCCACCGAAGTGGATGTGTTCTGTTGTGATCAATTTCTGAGAGGAGCGATACCTGACCATCCTGTTGTGGTCATGATGAGGTGCTCTTGGATGCGGGGTGACCCCCTTTCCTGGAAGTGGCTAGTGGAGAAGATAGAGAAACACGAAGTTACAGCTGCTGCTAATATGGATAGCAGAGCGACCCAAAATGGCGGTTCCCGCTTCCCTGGGAGACCGCGTGAGCCAGTTGCAGAAAATGCTGCAAATGCTAAAATTGCAGAAACTTGTCCGGGATTGGCGGGAAAACCTAAACCCCACCCCCGCCAGCCGAGTGACGCCGTGCAGAGCCAGAGTCACTCCTTGAAAGAGTGTGCCGCCCCTCCTTTAAATTCCACCAGGGGGAGCGAGAGTTTTGAGCAGTCATCAGCCATTTCTGTTAACCAGGAGGAGGAGCCGGGACTCTATATCACTATGAGTCCTGCTGAAGTTCAGGCTGTCTTCAGGGAGAAGTTACTTAGTGCCTCCCATGACAAACACCCAGCTGTGGTGATGCCCCAGCCGGCGGACCACACCAGTGAAGCTGGAGATAAGGAATCACCTGCCCCGTTATCTATGGAACAGGAGAGACCACTGTGCAAAGTGTCTCCCGTAACCAGCACAACAAAGAGCGAGATAGACATTGGGGTATATCCCTATTTATTGTCAGGAGGCTCCCTGGTAGTCAAGGCGGGAGCGGACACAGCCATGCTGACGGCTGAAACCCCGTGTGCGGCCTGCACCGAACCAGTTGATCCCGGAGAATGGGGATCGCTCCTAATGATCGCAACGGAGCCTAGAGAGAAAGGGGTCTACAACCGCGGTGAGAACCCGGAACCTCACCGTCGGTCCCCTGTGGAAGTGCCACTACTAGCGTCGGAGTCTGCTTCATCAGACGAGGAGCAGGCAAGTCCGACATCGGTGGTGATGCGCCTACCGGCGGACCACTACAGCGGTGCTGCAAAAAAACCAGCACTTACCTGTGTCGCAGCGGAGCGGAGTCTCGAGGTGCCGAGATCGCCTGTGCGGAGAAAACCGGAGCGGCGGGGTCCCACGGCCATGGTGACTCACAGCGCGGAAGGAGGAGAAGATTCCATCCCGAGCCGACGGAGCGGTGAGATACATCCTTACCCTCCCCAGGCGCCGATGGTGGCAACGGCGGAGGAAGACCTAGCCCAGGCCCGAACGGAGCGGAGAGCAGAACCATCACTTCCGGCGGCGGATATCGTTGTGGAGGAAGAGATCCCGCATGGAGATCCATCGCAAGATGGCGGAGTATCCGGTTCCGGTGATGACATCACTTCCGGCGGAGGTAGCGGAACAACCAGAGAGAGAACCACAACGCCTCGGCGATTGGGCAGTGCTTCCCGATCACTTGTGTCAACAAAGAGCTGGCAGGCTGCGTGGAGAGCTGAGACGGGTGAGGCCCAACCAGCGGCACGTCCGCACAATGATACGGGAATATCCGAAGGCAGAGAGCAGGTCGGAACCCCGCGGATGCCCATTTCCTGTCCCTATGCCCAACCCCATGCCCTAGCTAAAGCCCCTGTCCCTGTCACCTTTTCCTGTGGGTCCACATCCAGTTTGGGAGTGTCGGAAGTGTCCCAGGGAATCAGTGAGGAACGGACTGGGGAGAGACTGAACAGCTATGCCTCTGATGGTGGGTTGAGGGGTGGAGGGCAGTTGGGAAAAGTATCCGAGTCCCGATGGGTACCCAGTGTGGCCGTAGTTAAGTCTCAGGATAGCTCCAAACATGAGAGGTGGTCTAGGCCTCTTTCATCAAGGACCTCTGGGGTATCTTCCTGGGGGGATACAGAGGAGGGGGACTCACTAGAGTGGGGGTCTGAGGAACATAAAGGAGACCCGATGGTGGGCGGTGGGGGAATTTACACCGGCCCAGAGGAAGAGGAAGATGCAGGAACGATGGTTTCAGATATGTCAGCATAATATAGAGCCTATGGGGCCTGGGATATTATCTGACCCCGTGGACACAGACGAGCCCCTGTCATGGGTGTTGCCAGGGAGGGCGGGGAACGCAGAGCTGACGTGGAGCAGCCGGGCCGAGAGGGCTATTATAGCCAAGTACAAACGCTCGCATGGCCTGGAATACCCATACGTCCCTGAGCCCCTCATGGAGGGAGAAATTGAGTTTAAGATGGGTTCCACTGGTGAGGATAGGGGATTTGGCACTGATGAGGAGGAAGGATCAGGGGAAGAAGATTGGGATGCTTGCGGGTTATATGAGAAGTGTCACCCATAGGGTTACAGCATTGCTGCTTTAAGCCCAGTGGACCATGCTGTGTGAAAGCCAACGTAAGAGGGTATGGTAGTACCAGTAATGGATACTCCAGCAGGGAGTAATCCTGGTTGTTATACATCATCTACGTTAGGATGTATCTGTTATGTTTATGATGAAAAGATATGTACTGTAATGTGTGTTGTTATGTTTTGCAGTGCTACCTGAAGGAAGGTTCCGCAAATTTAGATCCCAGCCGGGAGTTGGGTTCCACCAGGGGAAGAATGTAGCCATGTATAAAATTGGTGTACATATCTCTTTCTCATGCTGGCAGTAAACCTGGTAAATATGCAGGAATGCCAGTAGTTATCATGGAGGTTTGCCCTCACACCCTGGTGAGGTGTCATATGTCCCATAGGAAGTGACAACATGCTGTGTGTCCACGGTTAGTGACCTCAGAGATGTGCCTGTTCCTAGGTGATATAAGACACAGCACGGCCAAAAGTTAGGCTGTTCAGTTCCTGTTGTTGGCTGCCTCTGTTCAGTAAGAGGCACATGGAGGTCTGCAACATTGGTGCAGTAGTCTGATGCAGAGCTGTGAGTCTGGCAGCACGAGGCAGACAGAGAGGAGCTGGTGAATCTTCCTTAGGGGAGAGGTGGAAGCAACTCCATTAGAAAAGGAGGAACCTTTCAGAGGGAAGCAGCTGAACAATGGAGGGCTGAATACACCCCATTGTGGAGGGCAGCTGGCCCACCGTACAAATAAAGATGTCCTTGATTAACAACACTCTCGCGTGCAAGTGTGGAGTTATTGCACGGAGAGGGGCACTACAGAGGAGTTCCTCGCCAGGACCATCCCCGAGTGACCGAAGGGACCCTGATGAGGTGGAGGCGCTGCACAGGATCTAGGTAGGACTCATCACACTACCTCAGCTGCCTGTCTGGGTTGGCAAATCCCCACACACCATCATGCGGCAGACTCAGGAGTCCTGTAGCCAACAGGTGCACCACCAGACACTACACCGTAATGGGGACTGATTAGACCACAGGGGCCAATATGAGATTGGGGGGGTCAGACCGGTTCACAAAAACCGTTACATTTGGAGGCGCTGCTGAGAGGAGACCTGTCAACAGGATAGGCTTTTGCTAGGTCACTTGGAAACAGGGAGAGTGTCTGCTGCCACTTTGTGCTACGTTGGGACGGACCTAGGGGCAGTCGGGGGGGGCTGATGGCGTATGTCAGTTCTCAGGGACGACCTAGGGGCCTGAAAGGAGTGGGGGGTTTGGAGCCGGGCTATAGCTGTCCTAGTCACCTTGAGGTAGTGCTAGTTGGTAGGATGCCAGAAGGGATAGCCTGTTAACGTGGTCAGGAATCCTGGAGAGGGTCTGCGCTAGGCTAACCAAGACAGGTAGACGCCCCAGTACTGCATGGAAGCCCCAGAGTACTCTAGCCCATTCCAGACCACTCACCGTAGGGAGCACAGACTGGGAGGAAGGAGATACAGCAGACACTGAGAGAGTGAGCCTAGCCTGAGGTAGTGCAACATGAGTCCAGCCTACATTAGGTACACAAGGTGGTGCATCAGGGCAATCTTTATTGTACCGGTATGGCAGCTGCCCCGCAGAGAGGAGCTCCATATACAATCAGAACAAACACCGCAACGCAAGATGGTGACGGCGTTGGAGTCAGTAGTAATGCTCAATCAGTCCGTTGTGTGTAAAGAGGACAGGGGACAATTGATGAAGCGGTACTACAGTCTTCGTCAGAAAGACGGAGAGGAGCTATCTGAGTTCCTCCTGCGGATTGGAGCAGTCTTGTGGGAGATGCGGAGAAGGGATCATATTACAGCCACCGAAGTGGATGTGTTCTGTTGTGATCAATTTCTGAGAGGAGCGATACCTGACCATCCTGTTGTGGTCATGATGAGGTGCTCTTGGATGCGGGGTGACCCCCTTTCCTGGAAGTGGCTAGTGGAGAAGATAGAGAAACACGAAGTTACAGCTGCTGCTAATATGGATAGCAGAGCGACCCAAAATGGCAGTTCCCGCTTCCCTGGGAGACCGCGTGAGCCAGTTGCAGAAAATGCTGCAAATGCTAAAATTGCAGAAACTTGTCCTGGGTTGGCGGGAAAACCTAAACCCCACCCCCGCCAGCCGAGTGACGCCGTGCAGAGCCAGACTTGTGCCTGTTCCTAGGTGATATAAGACACAGGACGGCCAAAAGTTAGGCTGTTCAGTTCCTGTTGTTGGCTGCCTCTGTTCAGTAAGAGGCACATGGAGGTCTGCAACATTGTTGCAGCAGTCTGATGCAGAGCTGTGAGTCTGGCAGCACGAGGCAGACAGAGAGGAGCTGGTGAAGCTTCCTTAGGGGAGAGGTGGAAGCAACTCCATTAGAAAAGGAGGAACCTTTCAGAGGGAAGCAGCTGAACAATGGAGGGCTGAATACACCCCATTGTGAAGGGCAGCTGGCCCACCGTACAAATAAAGATGCCCTTGATTAACAACACTCTCGCGTGCAAGTGTGGAGTTATTGCACGGAGAGGGGCACCACAGAGGAGTTCCTCGCCAGGACCATCCCCGAGTGACCGAAGGGACCCAGATGAGGTGGAGGCGCTGCAGTGGATCTAGGTAGGACTCATCACACTACCTCAGCTGCCTGTCTGGGTTGGCAAATCCCCACAAACCATCATGCGGGAGACTCAGGAGTCCTGTAGCCAACAGGTGCACCACCAGACACTACACCGTAATGGGGACTGGTTAGACCACAGGGGCCAATATGAGATTGGGGGGGTCAGACCGGTTCACAAAAACCGTTACAATAGCATTAGGGTTCCATTAGATACAATATCTTTTTTGATAGTTTTTTGTCCCATTTTTGTTTTTTGATTGCCTCATTATATATTTTTATAAATTAGACGCATTATAGCTTTTGGTTCAACCATCAGCATTTACTTTTGTAAAATCACTGCCTTCATATTTTCAGCAGCCATTTGTTTGTTCATGTTTTTAAGTTAGTGTGTCTTGCTGCTGTAATAAAATCTTGTTCATTTTTTGCCTTGAAGGAATATTCGGGTCTTTTAGTCAAACTCTATTTAGGCTATTTTGGTAGGATACTTAGAGTGCTAGCTTAGAGGACTGTCTTTGTCTCTTTCGTGGTGTGTTTTTCATATTTGCATCTTTCCCCCAGCACCATCAGCTTACCCCTTTATACATATATTTGTTCTGTCTTTTTGGGTGTATTTATTTTCTGTGTACCCTATTAGGCAGTACTTATTTTGGGGTTTGATTTATCTACTTATATATAGTGTCGAGCAACATACTTTTTTTTGTGTTTGATATATATATATATATATATATATATATATATATATATATATATATATATATATATATATATATATATATATATATATCTATATATATATCTATATATATATATATATATATATATCTATATATATATATATATATATATATATATATATATTGTGAGAAAAGGCTTACTCCGGGGCTCCGCCGTCTGCCGTCTGCCCAGGACTGCTAGAACACGGTCTTTTAGGGTAGGTTAAATGATGAGGCGTAACGTGCTACTGCTGCGGCCAAGTTTATTCGAGCATTTGCCCGTTCTTGGCCGCAGCAGTAGCCTGGCGCGCGCCGAAGCAGCGGAAGAGCGCCCTCCGATCGGGGCGCTCTCCCTACCGCTGCCGGGTCCGCCGGGTCCCCCGGAACCCCCTGCCGCCGCGGGGAGCCCTGGACGCGCGTGCAGGGGGCGCAGGCTCCCGAAGACGCGTGACCGCGCGTCTATGACGCGCGGCACGCCGAGGGGCGGCCACTAGCAAGCCGGGAAATCTCCCGGCTTGCGGATCTGGCCGCACTGCAATTAAGTGTGTCGGCAGTGTATTCCTTTAAACAGGCTACTGCCTTGTTTATTCAGTCCCAAGCCCAGAGTCTGCCACAGTGAATTCAAAAGAAAACACAAGCAAAACAAAACCCTGCTCATCTGAGCAATAATTTAACTGAGGTTCACCCTGACTGGGGTTGGAGAGGCTTGCCCGCATCCAACAAATAAAAATAAGAATCTTTACAATTTGAGAAAAGGAACAGAATGAGTTAACATGTTTGGGGAGAGGCTTTTCCCCTCTCTGCTTCCAGCAGCATTCCTGCCTCCAGTCTCTTGGGGAGAGGGAAGAGGAACCAGGAAATCAGCCTTAAATACCTGATTTCTATCTAGCAGGACAGGTGACAGAAATCAGGCTGCAGACAAACTCTGGTCTGGATCCCTCATCCCTCAGTTCCAGCAACTGTCAAACTGTGGGATGGAGTGCATATATTCTGAGGCTGCACTTTCTAGCCTAAACAGGATAGAAGCTGTCCAGTATCCTGGGAGCCCTATATATGGAATTTATTACCATCCCCTGTTTTCTATCACAATATCTATCTATCTATCTATCTATCTATCTATCTATCTACGACCCCCTGCTAGCACGCGACCTGCATACGGGACAAGGGTTAATACCGATGCTCGCAAGCGCACCCACTCTTCACCTCCGCAAAGGTCCGTCAAATGGACAGTATCAAGGATCAATACACAACCCGCAAGCTGCCCCACTCTTCACCCCCTCAAGGGTCCCTCAAATGAGTTGTATCTCTCCTCAAGCCGTCCCAATATATCACCGCCACGAACAGCACACAAGTGAGCACGTGACTTTAGATATGCAACCAGGGTTAATACACAAAGGCTTCTCTAGAAACCCCCCTTTCTCCTCTGCAAGGAACCAGGGAGTTAGTATTCGCCCACCACTCAATTGCACATCATAACCATCCACTTCCACCACCTGAGGTTATGCAGATATGATAAAAGATCTTAGACTAAAATATCTGCCAGACTAAAATATCTGCCAGGGCCCCAGGTCCCTGTTTATTATAGGAAAAACTATGCACTCTAACACACAATCAGTTGTAGTAACATGTGCCTGAATTTAGCAAGTTATTCTCTCCAGCGTGCACAAAGTTCATTCAGAGCCCAAAGCATTACTTATTAAATGGTTTAATATATATAAAAATACAGTGCTTGAATTACAGAAAAGGTATTACAAAATAAACATACAATTACAATATAAGGCAAAGCAGCTTCTTAAAATAAAAGGGGTAAAACAGAAAATCCTATACAGTACATTACCACATGGTATGGATTTTTCCCAGAGAGGCACTGGTTCAGAAGATGAGGTCTGCTATGCTTTCCAAGCATGCCCCTGGTAAGATCTGGCTTGTAACAATCTCCTCCAGACTTAGATACAATACTTTCTTAAGGCACAGTCATAAGCCCACCCCTTTCTACAGAATACTTTGAAGCTGCTCTTCTTTGATTAAAACAATTGACACCTTGTGTGGGCTATCCAGGATGGACCCCCGCCCTAAGTAAGTTCCTTTGAAATTCAGAGCAGACAGAAACAGTCCTGACCAGTTTCAAACCCAGCATTTGGAATTTTGTTAAACAAGTGTAGCTCATTAACCCCTCAAGCACCAAAGGGATTAAAAATACCCAATATCCCATGACATTATCCTGACATATATATATATGTCAGGATATATGTCAGGATATATATATATATATATATGTAGACCATACGTCTATATGGCACCACCTTGAGAAAGGTCCCACTGGGGGACCGAAACGTCGGTTTTTGTGTCTTCTATCAAATATAGAAAATTTATGATTTACTTACCTGCGTGCTGTCCCCTGATGTCGTGTTGCAACCGGTATCGTATGGTCTGTTATTGCTTTATGGGATAAGCACCAAAACTTATTTACTTGCATATGGTGTGCTGGCTGTGCATTGGATTCTATATATATATATATATACTGTATATATATGTATATATATATATATATATATATATATATATATATATATATATATATATATATATATATATATATATATATATATAAATATTATAGAGAGAGAGAGAGAGAGAGAGAGAGAGAGAGAGAGAGAGAGAGAGAGAGAATTGTTATGTGCACTTGCATATTGAATTTACATGTTATCTATGTTTACTCTAGAATGTTGTTATTCGCTTTATATCTATTCTAGAATTCTGCTATGTGTTACAAGGATTGCTTTGTTTCATAGCTAGTTTCATGCTGGGTTCTCGTCAAATTGAATTTACAATGTTAATTGTTTTGGTTACTCTACTGTACATATGCATGACTTATTAATGAGTCAATTTTCCCTATGTATACTGTGGGGATATACCTAACGGGCTTCCCCTGATGAAGTCATGTTAATGACGAAACGCGTAGGGCGTGGTCTAATTGTGTGGCTTACACTCGCATAGCAGACGTTACAGAGGCTGTGTATGAGCTCCTAATGCTCCCCCTGATTCAGTTTGAATAGTTCCGCATTTGCCAGCACGGACTTTGAATCACTTGTATCCGGAGGGACATCTTTGCCGGGTGCTTAGGGGAGCAGGTTTCGTTTCTGCAAGACGTGGAGGAGCGATATCAGAGAATGCCGGGATCTCGTGGTGTGCTGAGAGAACCGTGTTTTTGGCGATTGAGATCCAATCTCATACACGCTTATTTTATTTCTACCTTTGTGAGTGGGCATTTGAATGAGTTTATGTTCCATACAAATATATATTTTTTAAAGTGAAACTTCTTTAGTGGCACCTCATTCGAACTGGGGCAAAAATGGATTGTGGAGACAGAAATGAAACGGTTGTGACGTCAGTGCTGGCAGTTGAGGCCGGGCTGAGTTCTGGCTCAGCCCGCCCCCAACACTGACATCCCATCCGCTCAAAAATGCTCCTAATGGCCGCCGCTCCCCCTACACGGCCGCAGACTATGCGGCGGCGGCGATAGCTGCCGGCGCCGTTCCTAACGTCCGCAATTTCCCCCAGGTGGAGATGCACACGGGCGGCATCCGGGGCAACCCGCTGACCGGCTCCTGGGACCAGGCCCGCTCTCTGTCCCAGCCGCGCGCTCTGCCGGGCTGGTGACTCAGACAGAGCCCCCCTGCACATGCCATTCCTCCCACAAGTCCGTCGCCGCTGCCCACGCCCGCTGACATGCGTGGTAGTCATGGCGACGCTCGGAGACCTCCTTGCGCTGCCGGGTGAATGAGGAGGACGGCTTTCCCTCCCCCCGCCACCCTCTCCCCCCGCCACCCTCTCCCCCGCCACCCTCTCTCCTCTCCCCCTGCCACCCTCTCCCCCCGCCACCCTCTCCCCTCTCAACATTTACTCACAGCCGAGATCGTGCACTGGTGCGGCTGCGCCGAACTGCTGCTGCTCTCCGCGGGGGCCGTGGACGTGGTGCGGGACGTGGTGAGCCAGAGCTCCTTCCAGTACTGCGTGCTGGTGACGGCGGTGAGCCCCGGAGAGGCCGAGGGGGCCACCAGCAGCTGGAGGAGTGGAAGGGGAACATGAACTTCTTGGCTGAGGTGATGTGGGCGCCGCTGCTGCTGATCCCGATCTCCCCGCAACTATTCCTGGCCCCGGCCTTCTCTCTCTTCCCGCTGCTACCTGGCGGAGACCTGCAGGCTCTCAACTACAGCTGCCCAGACAAGAAGAGGATCCCGGGGCTGGGGGACGTCATCCGGAGACTCAACCACCTGATGGAGGGTATGGGGGTGAGAGAGGAGTGTTTCTCGGTTCGGTGGGGCACCTGAGTAGGATCATTGCGGGGGAGCTGGCCAGCTATCCTCAGACGAGAAACCGCAGGAAGCACACACACAGACTGACACACACACACACAGACTGACACACACACACACACAGACTGACACACACACACACACAGACTGACACACACACACACACACAGACTGACACACACACACACACAGACTGACACACACACACACACAGACTGACACACACACACACAGACTGACACACACACACACAAAGACTGACACACACACACACCCACACACAGACTGACACACAGACACACAGACTGACACACACACACACACACACACACACAGACTGACACACACAGACTGACACACACACACACACACACACACACACACACACACACACAGACTGACACACACACACACACACACACAGACTGACACACACACACACACACACACACAGACTGACACAAACACACACACACAGACTGACACAGACTGACACAGACTGACACAGACTGACACACACACACACACACACACAGACTGACACACACACACAGACTGACACACTCACTCACTCACTCACTCACTCACTGACACACATACACACACACACACTCACTCACTGACACACATACTGACTGACACACATACACACGCACTCACTGACTGACGCACGCACACACGCACTCACTGACTGACGCACGTACACACGCACTGACTGACGCACGCACTCAGTGACTGACGCACGCACGCACTCTGACTGACGCACGTACGCACTCACTGACTGACGCACGTACGCACTCACTAACTGACGTATGTACACACGCACTCACTGACTGACGCACGTACACACTCACTCACTGACTGACGCACGTACACACGCACTCACTGACTGACGCACGTACACACACACACACTCACTGACTGACGCATGCACTCACTGACTGACGCACACACTCACTGACGCACGAACGCACTCACTGACTGACGCACGCACTCACTGACTGACGCACGCACTCACTGACTGACGCACGCACTCACTGACTGACGCACGCACTTACTGACTGACGCATGCACTCACTGACTGACGTACGTACGCACTCACTGACTGACCCACGTACGCACGCACTCACTGACTGACGCGCGTACGCACACACTCACTGACGCACGTGCGCACGTACTCACTGAATGAAACACACACACACTCTCTCACTGACTGACACACGTACACACTCACTCACTGACTGACACACGTAAACTCTCTCTCACTGACTGACACACGTACACACTCACTCACTGACTGACACATGAACACACTCACTCACTGACTGACACACGTACACACTCACTCACTGACTGACACACGTACACATCCCAGTGATGCGCCGAACAGCGCCCCCAAGTGATGGGCCTACTCCCCCGCTGCCGAGCACCTCCCATGTCCCGTACCTCCGCTGGGGGGCTGGCTGCAGCAGGAAACACAGCCCACAGCTCCACCGGGGGGAGGAGACTCAGACAGAGTTCCCCGTGTCCGCAGCTACGTCGTGGTGGGGTAGGTCACAGAGAGAGACATACACACCACAGAGAGATGCACACACACACACACACACTGACTGACACACGCAGACACACACACTGACTGACCCACGCAGACACAAAGAATTCAGTTACCATAAATATAGATGTGCAAATAGCTAAAACATGTGGTTAAACGTTTGTGTTTTGGAAGTGAAATTGTTTTGTGATTTTTAATTAAAAACATCACCATCACAAATAAAAATTTTGTGACAAAAAACAAAGAAGTCTCACTTACTATGCGCGTGCTCAGCACACACAGCTTCTTTTTTTTTTATACGTTAATACACTAGGTTTGCGCCTGTTTGTTTTTTCTTTTTACATATATACCCATATTCACCTTTATAATAAGGGAACTCTGATACAGCTTTTATGTAATGCCTGTATGCCCGCAGACCTGGCCAGTCCCCAGTACTGAGGTGGGTAAGGGTATAACACGCACCCACAGCAGTGAGGGCGTGCCTGGAGTGTGGTAAGGTGCGGGCCTGGTGAGAAAGGGTTAACGTGATACTTGCTGAGTCCAGGGTTCCAAAAGTCAGAGGGTGAATATCCAAGAGCCGTGGGTCAGGGGCAGGAGAAAGCAGCGTTGTGAGGTCCAAAGCCGAGTCCAGGGGTTGCGAGGTACACGTAGTCAAACAAGAGCCGAGATAAAATCCAAAGGTATCCAACAGGGGCAGGGACAGGAACAAGAGCTGTAACAGAGAACAGAGCTTGGCATAGACAGCTGAACACAGGAGTCACAGAAGAACTATGCAGAGCGAGGAAGGAGAGGGCAGACTGGGGTTATACACTGGCGACACACTTTATTCGAGCTCGGCTAGTCCCACGAATTCGGGTATACCCGGGTGTATTGAGGTTTGTGACTGTTTTCTGCCCGAGTGCATTGAGGTATTTTCCAAGCAGGGATTGAAGCATTTTATTCCCGCTGGCTGCAATACTGCACAGTATATATATATATACTGCATTACAATTCATGAATTTATGCCATCTGGTAGACACGCGAAGCATTGCAGCCTATTAAATCCTAATCATTATCATTTAACAGATCAGCCGCCCGTCAGCCAGGCATGAACCCAGGCTGGGAAGGCAAACGCAACGGGGCTTGTCAGAGGTGAGGAGCGGCGCATTCCAGGTATCTGCCAGGTACATACTGGGTATTTGCTCGAATAAAGTGTGTCGGTGCAGTAAATGCAGGAGGACCAATGGTAGCAAGGGGTGGAGCGGAGGCCTGTCTGAGTGATCCCAGGGATTGGTCCAGGTGAGCAGGGAAGGATTCAGAGAGGTGAGTAGTTGAAATCGCCTGCAGCCAATGGGGGGCGGAGCAAGCGGCACGGGAGGACGAATAAGAGGATCGGGTGCGCACGCACTCTGTAACCTTGCCGTGCGCGCACCCCGGCCGTGCGCGGGAGGATGCGGCATGCGCCACGGAGGAGCGGCACGGCATGGGGACAGGAGAGGTAAGGAGCTGAGGGAGCAGGGAACCGGAGCTGACAGCGCTACACTGGGAGCTGAGGTGACGGGGACCCGCTGAGAGACGCGTGTCCCCTGATCCCTTACATTTAATTGCACTAAATCACAAAAGCATATGCATCATTTATTTAATCCCTTCAGGGCCTTTTCACATATTTCACAAAGTTTAGTCCATGGGACAATAAGAAATTACATATATTCAGTGTGCTAAACAGTCTACCTTGACGAGGCTGACGGCTTGAATCCTATTTTGATCAAAAGATGCAACTAAATTACTCCTTTGTCATACAGACTTAGGTTCTAAATGTACAGGTAGTCCTCGCTATCCAATGTTTCACTTTACAACGAATGGCATATCATACACTTTACAGTGCAACCCTATCACCGCCACTGATTAACATGGGACTCACTTTACAATTGTTTCACTATCCAACGCTACTTACAGAACGGATTCCGTTGATAGCCGAGGACTGCCTTTAAACAGGGATATACCAAATAAGTATACATGGGAAGGATGTTGATCCAGGGATTAATCTGATTGCCAATTCTTGGAATCAGGAAGGAATTAATTTTTCCCCTTAAATGGGGTTTTTTTTTGTTTGCCTTCCTCTGGATCAATAAGTAAGTATAGATATAGGATAAAGTATCTGTTGTCTAAATTTAGCATAGGTTGAACTTGATGGACGGAAGTCTTTTTTCAACCTCATCTACTATGTAACTATGTAACTATGTGTATATATTAGTATTAGTATAGTATTAGTATATTTTAGCCCAATTGGCTAGGATCGCAGGATTTGTTATTTTGCACGCACACACACCCTTTCTCCCTCACAGTCCTGCCGGTGGCTGCGGGGAGGGGGGGCAGCTCTCTATAGGTTACCGATCCGCAGCTGCTGCCTCTCTCCGTCACTTTCATGGCGGTGGCTGCGGTGAGCCCGACCATCGCTGGTTGGGCCTCTTGTGACTGCTGGGCCCGACATCTCCGTAGCTGCTGGCCTGCCTTTTTCTTGTAGTGTCCCACATCGGGCTCTGTGACGTCGGCTCACGCCGGAAGTTGCAACACGCAACTGAGGTGAATTTGGTCCTATGGCGGCACTACATAGATGACGTCAAATTCATATGGAAAGGAACTTCCTGTGAGCTAGAGCGGTTCAAATTACATCTTAACAACAATAATAGAAATTTACATTTTACATTTAAGCAAAGTAGGAATTGCATGGAATTCTTGGACCTCCAGATATATATTGAAAACAATATTTTACAAACAAAAACATTCTACAAACCGGTCCAAGCCAACAACTACCTCCTAGCCAGCAGTAACCATAATCCAAATTGGATTAGGAATATCCCTAAAGGTCAGCTGGTTAGGATCAAACGCAATTGCTCCAATCCTTTAATGTTTGATGTACAGGCACAGGATTTAAAAAAAGGTTTATTGAACGTGATTACAATAGACATGAGCTAGATAGAGCCATTGAGACCGTACGAGATATGACAAGATCTGATTTATTAGAATACAAACCAAAAAATAATCAAAACAATATGCTCAGTACAGTGGCTTTCATCACACAATACAATTCTTTGGCTCCACAGATAATCAAAACCTTTGGAAAATATTGGAGTCTTCTCAGACAAGATGACATTTTGAAAACATATCTGAAAGAAAAACCGGAAATATATTTCAGAAAAGCAAATAATCTTAAATCAAAATTGTCACCCAGTTGTCCTTTCAGTAGAAATTAATTAACCACCAGGGGTAGTATCAATGGACACTTCCCATGCTCCAAGTGTATAGCATGTCAGTATAGCATTAAGACAAAAACATTTTCATCATACATTACACAGAAAGAATATTGTATTAAGACGTTAATAGATTGTCATAGTCAGTTTGTTATCTACCTTTTGGAATGCCCGTGCGGTCTACAATATGTGGGCCGTACGGGCAGAACACTATAAAGAAGATTGGGAGAGCATACAGTATATACAATATCAAAAGAGGCTTTGAGTCTCATAATGTATCTCTCCATTTTAAAATAAAACATGCACAAAGTCCAGAAGGCTTAAGATGCCATGTCATCGAATGTCCCACATTCTGCAAGAGAGGAGGAGATAAACTAAATTTCATTTCCAAAAGAGAGTCCTTTTGGATTTTTGAATTAAAAACGCTCAGTCCTCAGGGGTTAAATATAGAATTCGATTTATCAGCTTTTCTTAAATAGAATTAAAAAATCTGCACAGTTTAGTGTCTGCCGACATAACCTTGAAGTGTTATATTTCTGATCCAGCTGTGTGGTTGCCAACATATCTCATCTCATTAAATATTATTATATTATTATTTATTATATCATTAAATATTACGCATTATTAAGCACCATTAAGTTTATTCACTTAATTTCACAAATCATTATATTATTATAGAGCACCAATAGTATATATATCCTGAGGATTAAAATTATTTAATAATTAATTAATATTCACTACAGTCACTATACATATATATCCACTTAGTAATGATAAAAATCTATTCAAGCTATGTTCCAAGGTTCCTTCCTGACGTATAGTCTCTCATATATAAATCAGCATCAAATTCAATTCAATTGTATATTCTGCTGATTATGTTTGTTAATAATATCTGTTAAAATCAACACAATTGTGTTCATTATTTTGTTTATAATCTTATTCTTGTTTATAATCCTATTCTGGCATGAAATAGTTTTGTGTGTCATTACATTCTGACACATTTCGTCTGACTCATTGGCTCATGTATTGTGATCAAACATTTCATATATTAAGCATTATAAAGGAGGATTTTTCCCCAACCAGTTAATAATCACAATCTGGTTTTATGTAAATCAGTACAAGAATCGTTGCTGTCATTTGCTTATTTGCATATATGCTTATATAAGAACTTCATCTTTATTGCATTTACAATGTAATGATATGTGTGTGCATTTTTTGCTTGTATTGTTCAAGTATACAAATGTAATGTCTCTCTGATGGATAACCTATTTATAAGTGCTATCATGAGACCCTCCACTTGATTAGGAGCTATCCAATTGACATTTACCATTAATGAAGGAAATGGGGAATATATACGAGTATGGACACATGCAGTTATCAACCCTGACGAAGAAACCCACTATTTGGAGTTTCGAAACGCGTAGGAGGTCTTTTGGCATCGCAGGGACACCGTAGCAGTGGAATTCAAGCGGTGACGTCACAGGAAGAGTCGTTCGACCGGACTCTGGGAGAAAGCAGCAAGCAAGCAAGTAGCCATCACCCATAATCCCTGGTGACTGGGATACCCATAGGACAATTCCTTAGGCTCAGAAGAAATTGCAGTGAAGACATAGAATTTGAGAAACAAGTCTTGGATATGAAACACAGTTTTAGGAGAACTCTGCGCAGTAGAACTCTGGGGTCTCCTTTCTGGTCTCCTTTCTGGACTGGATATTCACATTAAGAACTAGGTTCCCTGATGGAATAAATGTAGAATGGAACATTAACCATTTCCTTAAGTAATAGTGACTTGTCTTTTATGTAAAAAACAATATAAAAAACAACGCATCATATCTCTGTCTTTAAATAGATTCAGAATATGATTAAAGGCCCTTTATTGGGATTTATGTATAACCATATATAGCACAAAATGTGGCCTGAGTAATTCAACAAACATCTCCATGAAGATATACTCTTATCAAACATTAAATAAAAACTTCTCTGACATATACATTTAAATGAAAGTCAAAATTATAATCAGTTTTTCGGAATTGTCTGGAAAACTTAATTTGAAATATTATAAGACCAATTTCAAATAGAACCTCCATTGTTTTGTTTCATGATCTAATTACTACATTTGAAGATTTCTTAGTCTTGTTAAATTGTTTAGAACTGTTAAAATCATAATATATATTCTGTACGACTCTTCACATTAAATATACAATTATTGAATGTTATATCTATATCATTGCAATTTTCATCTAGCGTTGTATGCAACTTGCTGTTGCTTAATCAAGGCACAAGACATATTTGCTGCTTTTTTAATAACATGTTTTTATTGCTTTGTTTCACTATTTAAGCCTTTTGCTTAAATATAATTTTTATTAATAAACTGTCTTGATATATGTTTTCCTTTAAAGTATAATTACACAATTTTTCTGGTTATGTAAAAATATTTTTGCTAGTTTGTATATATATTTGTATATTCATATTTTGCCTACATGTAATTTCCTCACAATACAGCTTACTGCCTTATATCCCCCAGTTTAATAACTGTTGTTAGTTTCCCAGACATCCTTTGTACCCTGCTGCTTGGATAGGGATGAGATTTATATTTTTTTTTTTTATTGATTTGGGGAAGTCTCAGCGCATGCGCGGGGCATGGAGGAGGGGGAGTTACCCTGAAGTAGTTAGAGGCGCGCATCATGTTGGAACCGCCCGGATGGGCGTGTGTCTCCTGTATGACAAGGCTCACAATAGCAGGGGATCCCTAACACTCTGGCGTCGCGCGCATGCGCGGGGATCAGTTATACCATAGAGATGGACATAGAGCATTCTGGCGCCGCGCGCATGCGCGAAGACTATGATTCTTATTGGTCAACACACATCTCATGACGTCACGATTTGGCGCGAAATTAGGCAGTCAGCTGTATTTAAACTGTTGGTTTTAACTTATACAGCACTTCTTGATAAAGTTCCTCTGAACGAAACGCGTTGAAGGTTTGCTGCAGTCTCACATTATGAATTGTTGAATAAAGGACTTATTTTTCTGCAAGACCTGCTCCTCCTTTACTGCTGTGCGCTGCACACCCTGGCTTTGGAATCACATTCTACTACAGCTGCACGCTTTGGAAGGGAGACTGGGAAAGGAACAAGAATACTACAGTGAGTACTATACCTGGGGCTACCTGATGAGGAAGGGGGGGGGGGGGTGTCTTTTGGCAACCCACCCCAACCTTCAGGGTACCTTATGCCCTTTTAAAGGCCCAGTACTAATCATTTAATTGCTGATTACCCAGTGAATGCTCCCTTCCTTCTAAAACAGTCCCAGCACTTTTAGAGCACCATTACAAACATACAAATCATGGAAACATGAAGCCTTGCATGCAGGCATCAAGACATTACATGAGGACTAACAAAGGAATATAGGGAACAGCAGTTTATAAACCTGTTGTCCCTCTATCTGTAACATTACGTACTTGTGATTGGTTTCCCATTATCTCCAGCCAATCTTTGATGGGGGAACACATTTTGGGACAGGCCCCCCTGCTAGCTGGCCCATGCGCAGTAGAACTCTGGGGTCTCCTTTCTGAGGCCCCACATAGGCAAATGGAATGCCAGCCAGTTTACTCATCTGGCTCTCTAGCAAGATAACCTTTGTTGGAAGGTCATAACTGGGACACTTGGAGACTGCTCTGGTTTGAGCCTCCTCCACCCTTAAATCATCAGGGAGGGTGACAAGACCCTTGGAACAACACTTAAATCCTAGATATTGGGAGCCTCTTGGGGCCATCTGCTATCCTGTTGGACAAAGGAATTTCCTCTGAGTATTTGCCCATTCCCTGGGACACAGTATTAAACCTAAAACATAAACGTATTTCACAAAGAGCTATAATCATTAAAGGACTATTAACCCTTGTGCTCCCGGATGGATTCTAGTGTGTGTGTGATGCAGACACTGATTAAAACCAGACATTACAATGGGACAGGGGAACAGGGGAGAATACATTTACAGGTTATAACAAGGGTTGAATCACATTTCTGGGCCTCAGCCCAGTTAACCCCTTGTCTCCCTGGCGAGGTTAGAGGGGGCCATTGGGGGGTAACCCCGTTAATCCCGGGCCAAACCCTCACGATCGTCACAGGGGTACAGTCATAAAACATTTAAAAGTGCATATAAGAGAGCGATCTAATCAAAACCACGCCCAAAAAGCCTGAGTCAAAAGTTGTGAGGTTTGTTGGTACCTTCAACAAACAGTGGAACTTAATAAAGGACATTCTGCAGAGACACTGGCACATCCTGAGAAATGACTGTGATATCAAGGATGTACTTCTCACATATCCATCTATGGTGAGTGTGACGGGGTGCCAAGCGAGTAATAAAGGGGTCACCCCCCATTAGACACCCCCTGTAACCGTCTGGGAAGTGAGGGGTTAATCAGAAATGTACCTATAATACATATGTTCCCCTGGCGCCAAATTGTCAGTGGAATGTCCTGTATTCCTCAAGGGATCCGCACACTTGCTTGACAGACCATGCAAAGAAATAAACACAAACAAACAAAGATCATAGCGCAACACTGTAGGGTGAGCAGTATTGAACTAATATACAGACAATTAAGAATCCTAGCGACAATTAAAACAACTATTTATTAAAAAGAACTATGCCAAAACTGAGGACCGCAGGTCATCTGGAACACAAAAATTGGAGCCCTACTTACAGACAGCAAGGCTTAAACTTGCATGGTAGGAACAAGTCCTAGATAGAGATGATCTCCCTGCCGGGTGTGATCTCTGCTCCACTGCGGCTCGAACTCCAGTCAGTCCCTTATGATGGTAACCGGAACATCTCCGGCCGTGGAGGCTGGTGTGCGGGGTCCACAGCTCTGCACCGCGTGTAGACACACGCCTCACTTCCTCCTCCGGAACAACGGGAAGTCTCTGCGCGCCCGCGCGCGATAGTACCCGTATTCTTAAAGGGACAGCTGGCAGGCAGAATGAAAGGCAGGGCTCCAAAGCCAAACGACCATATAAGTCCAAAGTCAATCAAACAGTGGCAGTGCCACTAGCCCTACGCGTTTCGTAGATGTCACTCTACTTCCTCAGGGGCTGAAAACAATGGCCAATTTTGCTACAGGACGCTACACTATCACAGGTACTAACTCCGAGACCTTCCATTATTTTTAAAAAAGCAAATAATTTCAAAAACAAATTGGCACCCAGTGTCCTTTACGTCAAGAGAAGGATAAAATGAGAAATACCAAGGGTCCTAATGGATTCAAACCATGCAAAAAGTGCATAGCTTGTAAATATAGTCGGTGTAGCGTTGAGTTTAGATCTAATGTTACTGATAAAGTGTACAAGATTATGTCACATATTACATGCAAATCACAATTTGTAATATATATGTTGCAATGCCCATGCGGCCTGCAATATGTGGGACGCACAGGTAGAACCTTTCAAAGACGTATGTATGAACACGTCTATAACATAAAGAAAGGTCTAACAACGCACAGTGTGTCCCACCATTTTATGTTGCATCATGGTAGAGACCCAAAGGGCCTGGTTTGTCAACCTATTGAGCTATGCACTCCAGATTGGAGAGGTGGGGACATTATTAAACATATAAATAGACGTGAGGCCTTTTGGATCTACGAACTGAAGACCCTGTCCCCCAACGGTCTCAATATAGATTTTGAATTGGGTTCTTTTTTAGGTAAATAGATTGGTCTAGTGATATCTGCTAGGAGAGAGTTAGTTACTGCGTCATGGACTAGTGCAGCACCTGCTGAATTAAGAGCAAAGGGATTTTATGTAGCAATTGAATACATCCATGGGGAGAGTTTGAATATCTTCATACCACTGTTGGTTTATTTAATATGCATATGACATTAGGGTGTATATATTTAGACATATGTTGGTACTGCTGTTTTTATGTGTTTTTTTATATGTTTGATGTTTTGTATGTCTAAGAGTCCATGTAGTGATTTGGTACTAATGACATACAGGCTGTTTTAATTATAAACGATCAATTAATTTTAATTGGCTAGTGTATATTAATGTGTCACTAAGTATCATTGTTTTCAGCCCCTGAGGAAGTAGAGTGACATCTACGAAACGCGTAGGGCTAGTGGCACTGCCACTGTTTGATTGACTTTGGACTTATATGGTCGTTTGGCTTTGGAGCCCTGCCTTTCATTCTGCCTGCCAGCTGTCCCTTTAAGAATACGGGTACTATCGCGCGCGGGCGCGCAGAGACTTCCCGTTGTTCCGGAGGAGGAAGTGAGGCGTGTGTCTACACGCGGTGCAGAGCTGTGGACCCCGCACACCAGCCTCCACGGCCGGAGATGTTCCGGTTACCATCATGAGGGACTGACTGGAGTTCGAGCCGCAGTGGAGCAGAGATCACACCCGGCAGGGAGATCATCTCTATCTAGGACTTGTTCCTACCATGCGAGTTTAAGCCTTGCTGTCTGTAAGTAGGGCTCCAATTTTTGTGTTCCAGATGACCTGCGGTCCTCAGTTTTGGCATAGTTCTTTTTAATAAATAGTTGTTTTAATTGTCGCTAGGATTCTTAATTGTCTGTGTATATTTGTTCAATACTGCTCACCCTACAGTGTTGCGCTATGATCTTTGTTTGTTTGTGTTTATTTCTTTGCATGGTCTGTCAAGCAAGTGTGCGGATCCCTTGAGGAATACAGGACATTCCACTGACAATTTGGCGCCAGGTTTTTTTCTTTATTTTGTGTTATTCTGTTAGTACTGACAGTATCACCGGGCAGCCATCCTTTATTAGAAGTTTTTTACTAATATCACACTGTGTTTTACACTTTAGCGCTAGTTCACATTTATTTTCACCACATATGTTCCCCTGCTTCACAACCAAAATGTATGTCCCTTTGGTTATCATGTTCTCACAGTCAGAGTGATTACCTGTATTTTTATTCCCCTCAGGGCAAGATGTGTTCGCTTTGCTGGATGTATATATGGTTCCAATTATAGGTGGTTGTACCTTTACAGTGTATGCACCAACCACATACACTGGGATCAGGCCAGGAGGGAAAGGGTTAATGGTATTTTTCAGGTTTATGGCCCTTTGTTCCCTTTCCCGCCGTTTCAGTCTCCATTTGCAGCCTGTTCCATAGGCCGCCAATTGAGCTCCATACACCCTATAGAGATTTCACAGATTTGGGCCCGATACCTGAGAAGACCTGCGGGTGGCACCTGAGAGGAGGAGCAGTGCTTCCCCATTGAAAATAAATGGAGTAATGTATTTCAATGGGGATTCCTCGAGTCCGACCTCCAGGAACGAGCTGGCAGCCAGCCAGACCGCAAAACCACAAAAGCGGATACAATGTCTATGAAAGAGCTTGATCTCTCAATTGGCATGGGAACTAGGCTGCGGTTTACTACCAATGAAACTGTGAAACGTTTGTTTTAGGGCGACCAGCAATAAAATTATTTTTGCCCCTAGCCCATAGGAACCCCCTCACTCAACCCCAAAAGGGTCCGACAGTCAATGGTGGCGAGAAAGGGTCGCACTGGCCATGAGGGTCCCACCATTGACGGCAATGGCAGAGGAGGAAGCCGTGAGGTGAAGCCGTGAGGTGAAAACGGCTAAGTCCAAAAGTGTATGAAGTGAAAACCCATAACTCCGGTTCTGTAAGGACCAGAGGGCTGGGATTTGGCCACCATGTAGTCATAGTTCCGGCATGACTGCATGGCAATTCCCAACCCTCTCCGACCAACCAAACGGAGTATGGGTAACTGTGAAAAAACATGGTTTCGCCATTGACTTCAATGGCGGAGTAGCTCCATTGAATCCTATGGCGGCGCTAGTCCCATTGATTCCAATGGAAGAGTGAAATGCAATGATTTCTTTTAGCCTATAGCAGAGAATGCTGCATTAAAGTTAATAGGTGATTTTAACTTGGTTTCGTTATCTCCGGTTCTGGGGGTCGTGGAAGGCTCAAATTTGGCCACTTTGGCGAGTGTCCTGCTGCATGAGGACCTAGAAAATTTCAGCCCACTCAGACCTACAGAACGGATTATTTTAATATATGTATAATATTAAAATGTTACTCTGCATCCCTGATATTTCAAAGCCCAGGAAATCTACTGGCCCAGAAGGAATGTTAATGGCCACAGGTGTCAGGATATCTGAGGGAAACCCATTGAACAAAGGCTCCCCCACCCTGATTAGGTATTCTAGGGCGGAGGAGAGCAGGACATGGGTATTTGTGTAAAGTGTTGTGTTTCACACCTCTGGCCGGAGTTTCCCGGGCTAGAATCCCAAATGGCAGACTAGGAGATGCCAACTTTTCAGTGTGGGGTGCAGGAAATGGAACTCTGACCAGAGGATTGAACGCATGTGCCAGTTACCTGGGGGCAGGTACAAAAGTGCTTCCCACGTTAGCTGGCACAAGGTACTGTAATTGGGTGCAGATAATTGTGAACCAATGTCTGAGACCCAATGTTAGGGATAGAGCCACAATCCTTTATAACTGATTGTCAGCTCTATGCCCAGTGTTGTTCGTGTCTTCGTTACTACATCTGAATGATACCTGATGCCTGATGAATTGCTAATCCTGTCCTGATTACTTCATTGACCCCTTTCCACGTTAGTGTCCATATTCTGTGTGTTATTTGTACAATCCTGTGTGTTCACCTTATCTCTAAGGAATACATTTTATTTATCATATCATGGTCGCATTCGATTCAAACCAGTGATTTTTGGTGTTCTATTATAACCCTGCACAAGCTCCCATGACAGTGAGTAGGCGAGCTAGATATCTGATGGACATCCTGGTCCATTGTCACTTCTCTGGCAGACAGACGGCACCAACTTGGCTACCAATGAGATCAATGGGATCTTTCCGATGCCAGAGTTGTAAAGGTTGCCAACATGTCACAGTGACTAAAGATTTCCATAACCTCAATGACTCAAAAGTGTATACCATCCAAAAAATCATCAATTGCAACACTGCTGGAGTGATCTACATGGGTGTATGGAATTGTGGAAAAAATATATAGGCAAGATACGCCGCCTATTTAAACAGTGTATTTTAGAGCACATTGGATCAATATGCAATAAGATGGACACGCCTGTGGTTAAGCATGTAAACACCTACCACAGTGGAGATCAAAAATCAATATCATTTATTGGTATTGATCAATACTCCACAGGTATCAGGCAAGGAGACTGGGACACTGAACTTTTTAAAAAGGAGTCAAGGTGGATGTATACTTTAGGCACCTTGACTCCATTTGGCCTAAATGACGGCTTTGTCTTAAGTCCTTTCATTTAGCCAGTTGATCTATATGTAAGACTCTACAAATTACAACTATACAGACACAGAGAGACAATGCGCATATATTCCATCATGCTTCTAAGCAATCCTGCTAAACGACCTGGTTACAAACTATCTTGCATGTATGTTTAATGAATTATACATTAAGGGTGGGCAATTTTTACCCACAGAAAATTAATGAAGCACTAGTAAAAAAAAAATCCCCATTAATTGTATTGTCATACAACTTGTTGTTACAATAGCCAGTATACAAGAATTGAATATAAGAGATATTAAAACAGGCACCCCTTTACGGTCAAGCCATATTTATTATGGTTTGACTTTAAGCAATCTTTTGATATTTGTCCACAGTGACTAAGGATAGCAAGCTTGCAGATGATTATATATCTCCTTGCTAGGCATGCTAATCAATAGTCTGGACCATAGGTACTTAGAATCTGGCTACTAAAGTAATCCATTGAGTTGGGCTATACAGCCTGCCATACTCTGGTACCTCAGGGGTTAACCTTCTAAACGGGACTTGTGGTGAATATAAATAGCCTGACACATCCTATGGGACCTCCCCCTTGACCTACGTGCCTTGAAGAAGTGTTCTACGTGAAACGCGCGCTTCGGCAAACCCTCCACATGCACGAGTAGACTGTTTTCATTTCGACCGTAGCATAACTTTTGTTGCGGAGTCTCAGCGCTGAAGCAATTAACTTCCTACTGCAGTGCTTGCCGGGGATACTATCGCGAGCAAGCGCTCTGTTCTGGTGGCCATATTAACCCATTGATCCTGCGGGATTCTAGGTTATAGCTCCTTTCCATTAATTTACGTATTTTGAGCTACAGTATTGTTTTGAGCACTTTTCCAACTTGACATCAGCACTAATATCATGACCATGATCAGTGTAGATGCAGGAATGTGCCAATAAATATATCCTATTGGTTATCTCTTAATGTTGTAAGTACCTCTCCAACTTGATATCAGCACTGATATGATGATATGATATGATCAGTGTAGATGCCGGAGCATACTATTTAATTTGCCCTACTAGTCTCTCTCTCTTTGTTATATAAGCACTTCTCCAACCCGACATCAGTACTGATAATATCAGTATAGAGGCAGGAGCGTGCCACCAATTAAGCTCTTGGCTTCTCTCTTTGATGTTTGCAAGCTTACCAGCTACTGTGTTTGACATACGCACAATACTGAAATGTCCCTCCTTAATGTCTACAATCTACTGTTTGATATATGCACTTATGATATCAACACAGTGTCATGCTGCGCTCACCACAAACAGGACTGAAGACCATGGGGCTGAGGTGGGAATGGAAAGACACCGACCCACAACCACGCAGTCCGGTCCGGAATGCGTAGTCCAAGTCGTATAGAGTAGTAGGGTTGGAGAGGTAAGGTAATCAGGGTACTTGGCATGGTTCAGTGTTGGAGAGAGGAGGATGGTAGATATCCGTAAGCCAGGGTCCAGGGTTTGCAAAGGTAGAATGGTCAAGGCACGAAGCCGGGGTCAAGCGTTGGAGAGTGTGGGAATCCGTAGAACAGCCAAAGGTTAGGACAGGAGAGAACAGACAAGTTAAGGCAAGCAGGGTACAAGGCACAACGAAACAGCAGCAGTGAGCACAATGCATAAACAGGAGTATATGCTCAGCAGGGGAGAACAGATAGGTAGATATAGGGAGAAGGATCCAATTACCTTGCAGGGGTGTGATCTGATCCTCCAATAGCACCAGGAAGGTAAGTGGCTGAAACAGCATTCAGGTGAGGCATTCCTGGTCTCTCCCATGATTGGGTGCCGGGCGACCCGCGCACATACGCAATGCGCGGCACGGGGAGCTGATGTCACGCGGGCACGCGCCTGAGATTCCTCCCTGTGGGAGACACCGACGGCAAACTTTAGAGTGTGCACGCACCGGCTTGGCAGTGCGTGGGTGAATAGCTCTGCCGTGTAACGCGTCAGCCGGGCGGGATACAGCGGCGGCTGCGGTGGCGCTTACAGCATCCCCCCTTTGAGGGGAGACCTCCGGGCGACCCATGGATGGTTTAGTCAGATGTCTACGGTGGAAGGCATGAATTAGACAGTTAACATGTACCCGTCGATGAGGAATCCACTCTCTCTCCTCCGGGCCAAAGCCCTTCCAGTGTACGAGATACTGCAATCCTCCTCTGGACATTCTGGAGTTGAGAATGGTCTGCACCTCATATTCCTTTTCGCCCCCCACCAGTATGGGTTGCGGAGGGGTTTGTTGTCGTCTGGAGAGTGAGTCTTGTAGACAGGGTTTCAGAAGGGAGGAGTGGAAGAAGGAGGGAATCTTCAAATTTCTTGGCAGTTCTACCTGGTAGGCTTCCGGGTTGATCCTTTCTGTGATAAAGAATGGTCCGATAAAGCGCTGTGCCAGTTTGGGTGAGGTTACCTTTAAACGAATGTTTTTTGTGGATAACCAGACCCTTAGTCCTACAGAATACCCTGGGACCTCTCTGCGGTGATGATCCGCTTGTCTCTTCTGTAGTTTACCGGCGTGCCATAGGTTCAGTTGAATCTTCTGCCACAAGTCTTATAAGTGTAGGATCCTGTCCTCTGCGGCCGGAACTCCAGACTTCAAGATAAGAGAAGGGAGCGCAGAATGATGGAAGCCATAATTGACCAGGAATGGTGACTGTTGGGATGATTCATTCCGGAGATTATTATGGGAGAATTCTGCCCAAGAGAGGAGTTCTTCCCAGTCGTCTTGAGTATCCGCAATAAAACACCTTCAAAATTGCTCCAGTGACTTCTTAGTGCGTTCAGTTTGCCCATTGGTCCGAGGGTGGGAGCCTGACGAAAAGTGCAGTGTGACGTCCAGACTCTTACAAAATGCCCTCCAGAACTAGGAGATGAATTGGGATCCTCTGTCGGATACTATAACCTGGGGGGTCCCATGTAACCTGAAGATCTCCCTAATGAAAATGTTGGACAACATGCGGGTGGTGGGTAGGCCCTTCATGGAGATGAAATGAGCCTGCTTCGTAAACCTGTCCAGCACTACAAGAATGGTATCCATACCTCTAGACTTGGTCAACTCAACGATAAAATCCATAGATATATGTGTCTATGGACATCCCGGGATGAGTAAAGGTTGAAGGAGACCCGCAGGCTTGTTGCGTGGAGTTTTGTTCCGTACACATGTGGTGCATGTAGCTACGAAACCCTGTATGCCTCTTCGCATGTTGGGCCACCAGAATGTGCATTCTATAAGCTCGGTAGTTCTCTTTGTGCCAGGATGACCAGCTGTCTTGGATTAATGTCCCCTCTCCATGACGCTCCTTTGGTATCGAAGGGGAGTGAACAAACGGTCCTCCGGAACCTTGAGTCCTGCTGGGATGTTGGTCTGGGACCTGGTAATCTCCGGGAGGTGGAGACAGGGGAAACCTGATAAGAAGAGTCTGTGCGCGCGCCCCCTGTAAGCTGGGGATGCGCGCGCACAGGTTGCAACACAGGAGCGGCCCGCACGGAGCAAGGGAAGACCGCAGGAGGGGCAGGGAGCAAAGAGGAGGGGAACGTGCGCACGTCCTGCGCCCGTGCGATAGCGAGCAAAAGTAGAGAGGAGGGATCAGGTGTCAGCGGAGGGGCATGTGGGCGCGCCCCCCGTGGGCTGCGGGAGCGCATGAGCCGGACGCGTCACCAGGCACGCGGAACGCTGCGCCATGGGTACCACGCAGGGAGGAGGCAACGGGACGGACGCCACAACAGAGGAAGGTGATGCGGGCACTGCGGGAGAGAGAGAACAGGGAGGATCATAGCAGGGACTCAGAGACCGCGTGGGTATGCGAGACCTGTGGGGCACGCGCTGCGGCAAAGGGAGAGAGGTGGAGGGTAAAGGAGAGGAGTGGGAAGGAGTAGGAAGGGCAACAGGAGACAGGAGAGAGGGACCAGGAGGGGAAGGAATCTCCTGAGTCGTCACAAAGACGTTCTCATTTCTCAAATATCAAATTCTTTATATATAGTTCTATTGATGTGCGATTGAAGATGTTTTTTGTTCTATTAGGATATGAAATATTCTTGAATTTATGTGATTGAAGATATTCTCATTGACGGACTGTTTCCATTGTTTCATGTGGATTCATCCATGTCCTATGGTTTATAATACTTATGGATATGGATGTATCTACATGTTTTTCTCTCTTTCTCATTGATGATTATTCATTGCTATAGGATAGCTTTCACCGCTATACTCTCTATAATATATATATAGCTTGTACTTTTTGAATGAGATTTATGAAAATATGGGACCCTTTGCATTTGAATCTGTATGGTTATCGTGGTATTTAGGTCACGTGATCAATTTGTCATTTTTGAATAATGTTTTGCTACTTGATATTTGCTATGTAACATTATATTTTCTTAAGGATGGAAACAATATATTTTTGTCCATACCGAGGATTTTACTGAACAGTATCTTAGGAGGTAGGGTTATGTTCTTAACCCATGTTTTTCTTTCTTTTTTTGATGTTGAATTATAATTTTTATTTGTATTTTATTATTTGGATTTATTTTTGATTTAAACGTGAGATTTATATTATTTTTGTTTTTTGATGTGATTTAGGTGTTTAGATACATGTTTTCCATTGTACCATATATATCTTCTTTTTTGGCAGGTATATATATTTTTTCATTTAAATGATTTTTCATTCAACTGTCATTATTTATTTTGTAGATAGGACTTTATGTTTTGGAAAATGTGTTTGGGCTCCCCCTAGCCATCATTGCCTTTATGGGTATGCAGCCACGGATGCGTGCGCATCCCATCCTGGCCCGGGTTGTCAATACGCCCGTGTCATCTTTTTCTGTGGTGCGGGGGGCGGGCCGCCTGGACCAGCGTCGACAGACCGGTTCCTCCTCTGTTCTACTGCTTTGCAGTGCGGGAGGGGACCGGGGTCGAGCTGCCCGAGGGTTGGCCCATTTCTCCTGCACTACAGGATGCGGACTGGTTGCCATGGCAGGGTCGGGGGCTGTCCAGGAGCGCGTCATGACGCGTGCCGTCATTACACATTGTGTGTGACGTCACTGCGTTCGTGGGCGGATATGTTTGGAGGCAATTTTTGGCGCGAATAGGGGCTGCCCTGATAGTATTTAAATGCTGACATAGGGGGAGCATTCTACTCCTTGATAAAGGGCATATTGCCCGAAATGCGTAGGAAGGTACTTACCTCCGTTTTTTTAACTATGGATCAATCAAGGATTATATACTTTTATCAGTTTTTCTGGTGTGGCACCCACTCTATTCAGGGCTGTGCGTTGGAGTGTTTTTTCCTTTGGATTTCTCTGCATTCTCCTGGTTGCACGCCCATCAAGATTCACAGGACAGGGGCAACGCTAATTGCGAGTACGTTATTCTTTATCTACCTTAGGACTCTCCCAATGAGGCTTTAGGTCCGATTTTCTTTATATTTCAGCCTTTAACCTAATGTTTTATTTAAAAAAGCACCTAATCTCAAAAGTAAACTGGCACCTACGACATTTAAAGTTAGTCCCAAAGAGAAACCCACTACATGGCTGGAAAAACCTGTAGGGTTTTATGGGTGCTACTCATGTACTGCTTGTAAATACAAAATGACTGAAAAACTGAATTTTAAAAGTAAAACAACAGGCGAGGCTTTTAAGGTAGAACATTTTATTAATTGTAAATCAGATTTTACCATATATCTATTACAATGCTCGTGTGGATTGCAGTACATAGGGCGCACCTCAAGACCATTGAACATTAGAATTTTAGAACATATACGGAATATAAAAAAGGGGCTTTTAACACACAATTTATCAAAGCATTTTTTAAATTATCATAATTCAGACCCAAAATCATTAAGGTATATGGCTATAGAACAGGTATCCAGACATTGGAGGGGGGGCAATAGAATAAATAGTTTAGCCAAAAGAGAGACCTATTGGATTCACAAAATGCAAACTCTCGCCCCCCTAGGACTTAATATAGATATTGATATTGGTGCCTTTTTATCTTAGATTTCTAGTACTGTTTTCTTTCTGCTTTTTAACCTTTTAACTTTATACTGCACATTTGTGTTTTTATTGCACAGTCAGTTCTTATGTTGGCTATTATACCATATTATAATACCATTATCTATTACTAATTTCTGTAATCTTAATTATGAACCATTATTTTACTAGTAATTAATGTTTTTTTTTATCTCCTCTCTTCCTCCAGTCCACAATTTCTTCTCCTTTGAATTTCTTCTCCTTTGAATTAATTAATTATTTATATTAATTATTAATTATTTATATGTTAGCCAATATTGCATTATATTATATTATATGTTGTATAGAGATACATTGATTTTAACTTAATAATTATGTTTAATAAAGATGAATGTTTTGTATATGTCTGTCTGTGAACAGCACTGGGTTTTTTACACCTCGCGCTATGTGTGAGCGCTGAGGGGGTTAAAACTGTGATATTCCGTAATTGATGGCCCTATAAATACCCTAGAGACATCCCCCATCTAATTAGAACTCCTGACTAAGCATCTGGCGAAACGCGTAGAGTTTACAGTGAGGGAACAAGCTCTGAAGGACTGGCAGAACTCGATCCAAGGTCTCTTCCATTGGGAACTTCCGCCCTCAGCCGTGACGCGATAGCGGAAGTGACGCGACGGTTGTGACACACGCGGAAGAGAATCCTGGTTACTGTGAAGCTGCCTACACCTGCACCACTATACAACGAGCTGCGGTTCTCTCCTCCACCTGATTTTTACATGGCGAATGTGAGTGTAATATACTCGTGTTATTTGTTTGAATAATACAATATTGGAATAGTATGCACTATTGTGGCTTTTCTTCTTATCCATACATATCCGTGCCTTGAGGGATTTCCCTGCTACCATTTAAAGGGCTCCAGTCAGAGAGAGAAGGATCTCTGACATGTGATATTTTCTGCGATCTATGTGAGTTCTATACTATAGATTACACCTATCTGCACAGTGTATACCATCTGCACTATATATGTTATTTTCTTTTGCATATTTTGCTACACCTGCCTGCGCTCCTCCTCATCTCCAAGAAACAATCTACCCTTCTGGGACCCGGAACTGTCCCACCAGAGGAAGTTGAGCTGCACTTTACACTTATTTATTTTTCACTATTGGTGTTTATTGTGTGATATTAGTTGTATTCCCAACAACATTATTGGTTCACTTGGGAGCGCCCAATCCACTTCCCCATCCATCCCCTTCACCTTTCCCCACATCCCATTGTTTTGCATTTAACCTTCAGGGTCAGAGATATCCTTATATGTGGTACATGAAATGCAATTATTATGAATACATACCTCACTAGCCCCAGTACCTACCCTCTGCATCTTATTTAAGGACTTATATCGTTTATCAAGATTGGATCAATATGTTGGAGTGCATATCACTAATCTACTCTGGCTGAGGGTTATGCCACACAGAAAGAAACCAACAGCAGGCTGGCTGACGGTTATGCCATACAGCAAGAAACCAATAGCAGACTGGCTGAGGGTATTGCCACACAGCAGGAAAACATGGCAATATTGCAGAGACTGGTGCTGGCCCAGGCTGAAGCTCATCAACTGCTCAGAGAGGAGCAGCAAAATACCACCCATGCTTTACATCAGGAGATCCAGGGCCTATCTGAGAAGCTTACCGGAGATGCCGCAGAAGCACATCCTAAGGTGGTTAGAGTGAGTAACTACCTGCAAAAGATGGTGGCTGCAGATGATGTAGAGGCCCACCTGATGGCGTTTGAGAGGACGGCGGAGAGAGAAAAATGGCCTGTGGCTGAATGGACAAGTCTGCTAGCACCGTTCCTGTGTGGGGAGGCCTAGAAAGCATACTATGATCTGGAACCAGCTTAAGCCAGTGATAACAGCGAGCTGAAAAAGGAGATCCTGGCACGCCTAGGGGTGACAACGGCGGTCCGTGCCCAGAGGTTTCACTCCTGGACCTACAACCTGGATAAAGCCACAAGATCACAGATGTTTGACTTAATACATCTTGCCAGAAAGTGGTTACAACCGGAAATCAACACATCCAGCCACATTGTGGAGAAACTAGTGATGGACCGATTTCTGAGAGGCTTACCTGTTGCCCTTCGTCGCTGGGTCAGCCAGAGTGATCCCCAAACGGCTGTCCAGTTAGTCGCGTTGGTAGAACGATACAGTGCAGCTGGAGAATGGCTTCAACCCCCTATCCAAGGGCAGCCTCAGAACCGGAAGGTCCAGAGCCCCAGCAAAATTGGTAAGACTGTTCCAGGGAAAGGGGGGAATTTTTTTTTTTTTTTTTTTGGTAAGAACGTTTTTATTTCTAAAATGTTAACATTTAAAGCTTTTCATCCTTTAAGGTTATTGTATTTTTTTTATTTTTATAAACTTGTTCTTTATTTGCATTTTTTGTTAAGACCAGTGGGGAATGGGGTACAGAACATACAAAGGGTGTGTGTCTCTGTGGGTGTCTGTGTGTGTCTGTGGGTGTCTGTGTGTGTGGGGAATGGGATGCAGAACATACAAAGGGGGAGGATGTTACTTTTGAATTACATAACTTTTTATCAAGTCTATAACATCACTTAGTGGGGAGACAATAAAGACATCACTGTTGGGACAGCGTATAAAATAACAAGTACAAAACTTTAACTTAAAAAGACTGGGAAAGGGAACAAGACAAAAAGACAAAAAAAAAAATGTCATGACTTTAGCAACAGTTTTCCACTTGTTGGTGTTCTATTCCAGGAATCCTAACATAACAGTAGATATTCACACGTACCTTTGTGGACTATTGAGTACCAAATACCCTCCAGGCCTGTCTCGTCGTTTTAGACCAAATCGAACCAGATCACACCCAGGTTTCCTCAGGGACTATGTGTTTTTGTTTTTGTTTTCTTCTTTTTTCCTCTTTTCTCTTCCCCTATCCCACCCAACCTTAACTTGTGTGTTTTTAGTGCCCTTCTATTATGTGTTTTTCAGATTTGGAGCGTTCCCCTAGTAATATATCTGTGTCCTATATAAGTTCTCCAAGGTTCCCAGACTTCTAAGTATTTCTGTACTGTGTCGTTTTGTATCCCCGTCAGTTTTTCCATAAGGCAGATCCTCCATAATCTCGCTTTTACAGCGTGTATGACCGGCTGCTGTTCCTGTTTCCAGGGTTTGGCTATTTTGCATCTGGCCGCTGTATATATGTGTGTCAGTAGTTTGTCATCAATTTTTTCCATGGTATCAATTGGCCTGCATAGCAGTACCTTCCAGGGGTCTAGGGGAAAGGTATACCCAAGTATTGTCTGTGCCATATCATGTGTTGCCTTCCATAGCTTTGCCACCTTCGGGCACGTCCACCACATATGTACAAATGAACCCTGCTGGCCACACCCCCTTGTACACACTGGGGACATGTTTCTGAAAATTTTGGACAGTCATAGTGGGGTGTAGTACCATTGGTGTAGTATTTTATATGCATTTTCTTTTATTAATAAGCATGTGGAGCTCTTCGCTATTCCCTCAAATATGTTATCCCACTGATCCTGATCTAGTTGTTCTCCCAGTTCCTCCTCCCACTTGGTCAACAATTTGGGTTTTATCTCCGGATCCGTTTTACCCCCCCGCAAGCAAGCTGTAAACTGTAGAGATCAGACCTTTTTTGTCCTCCCCCAGGAGGCATAAATCCTCGAAAGCTGTGAAGTCACTATATATATATACATACTTGAAAATGAGAGGTAACTCTCAATGTATTACTGCCTGGTAAAATATTTTATAAATAAATAAATATGGGCCTGTCCTTCATATAAGGTCCCTCAATTGGAGATACCTAAAGAAGGCCGATTTATGAAGGCCATTTTCTCGTGTTACTGTCTCAAACTTTTTAATATCTTTGTTTGCCCATAGATCCTTAACCCTTGTGATTCCTGCCTTGCTCCAGTCCTTAAATGCTGTTGGTTCTGTGCCCGGGATAAAGCTAATATTGTCAAGCCCATGTTTGAATTTTAATGAGTCCCACATGATTAGTGAGTGTGTAATGGATTCCAGGGGCACCCCCAAAACTAATCTTTCTTTTTTTGCTAACCACAGTATCATTTCTAGTGATGACCCTGATATCACATCGGACTCAATTTCCACCCACTTTTTCCTCTGTTTATGTGCATGCCAGTGGACCAGTTGGCTTACATGTGCTGCTTGATAATATTGCCACAAGTGTGGCAAAGCTAGCCCTCCTGACTGTTTGGGTCGATAGAGTGTGGGCAGCTTTATTCTCGCTTTTTTGTTATTCCATATGAATTTTGTGATTTCTTTCTGTAGTTCATGTATATCCCTGGCTCTGACCTTCACTGGGAGTGTGTGGAAAAGGTACAAGATTCTAGGTAGTAGGTTCATTTTAATGGCGTTTATTCTGCCTATTCATGATATATGATACCTGGACCATTCTTCTAAGTCTTTTTTCAGTGTTTTTATTAGGGCTGGATAGTTCGTCTCGTATATAGTGTCAGTTGTGTTGGTTAACCAGATTCCCAAGTACTTTATGGCCTGTGTCTTCCATGCGAAGTCAAAGTTTATTTTTATTAGCTTTAGTTGCTCCTGAGGGAGGTTTATATTTAGGGCTTCGGATTTTTCATTATTTATTTTAAACCCTGATAATTTCTGGAACTGAGACAGGTTACTAAATAGGTTTGGTAGTGAGGTGAATGGTTTTCAGATAGTTAACAGTATGTCATCGGCGAACAATGCCAGCTTGTATTCTTTTGTTTTACCTTAATCCCCCCGATATCTGCGTTTGCCCTGATTTGGGCTGCTAACGGTTCTATCGCCAATGCAAACAATAGGGGTGACAGGGGGCAACCCTGTCTTGTACCATTTCTGATGCGGATTTTCTCGGTCTGCATATTAATATAGGATACTTTAGCTGTGGGTTCTCCATATAGTGATGTAATAGCTTTCATAAAGTTGCCCTTCACTCCAAATGCCCGAAGCGTCTCGAACATATATCCCCAATCAATACGATCAAACGCTTTCTCAGCGTCCAAAGATAGTAACATCGAAGGCGTTTTATTGTGCTTAGCTAACTGGATTAAGTCGATTGTTCTCCGTGTATTATCCCCTGCCTGTCGACCTCGTATAAATCCAGCCTGCGGGAGATACTTATTCAGTCTAGTGGCTAATATTTTGGAAAATATTTTGAGATCATTATTGATCAGGGATATCGGCCTGTAGCTTTTGCATTGGGTGGGGTCTTTTCCCTCTTTATGTATTAGTATTATTTTTGATTCCAGCATTGTTTGTGGAAACTGCTCTCCCTCAAGAGCTTTATTAAATATCTTTAGTAATTTGGGAACTAATATTGGAGCTATTTTTTAATAGTATATATTGGAAAGGCCGTCCGGTCCCGGGGCCTTGGAATGTTTCAACCCTTTTATTGTTTCTAATACCTCTGTCGAGGTTATTGGTTGGGATAGTGCAGTTATATCCTGTGCTGTGAGTTTGGGCAAATTCAGTTTTCTGAGAAATGCTCTCTGTTTTCCCTTGGTGGTGTTCCCTTTATCTACTTTATCTCCGTTGTATAATTCTTTGTAATATGTAGTGAATTCATTAGCTATTGTCTGTGGATTTGTTGTACACACCCCATCTTTTCTTCTAATGCTATATATTCTAGATTGCATTCTATCCTTCCTCAATCTCGTGGCCAGCAATGTGTCAGCCTTATTGGCCTTCTCGTAAAATTTTAGTTTTTTCCAAGCTATGGCCTTTTCCGCTTTGTCGGTCAGTAATAAGTTTAATTTCCCCCTTAGGTCCCGCAATTCAGTCTCAATGGCTATACTATGGTTTGCTTTATGTGCTTCTTCTAGGGTCTTTATCTTTTCATGTAGACTTGCGGTTTGTTTCTGTCTCTCCCTCTTTCTATGTGTTGCGATACTGATAAGTTTTCCTCTCACCACGGCCTTATGGGCCTCCCATAAGATATAGGGTGAGTCCACACTACCTTCGTTTATTTGGAAGTAGTACTGTATATGGCCTCATTACTGATCTCAGCTACAGCAGCGGCAGCTCTTATTCGAGCAAATGCCGCTGGCTGAATGAGGCTGGGAAGCGGGTAGCCGCGGCGCGAGGCGGCGCACTGTGACGTCACGGTCACAAGCGCGCCCGGCTTCCCCGTCTTCCCCGGCTTCCCCAGGCTTCCCCGACACCCCTGGAGTTCAAATCTAGGTAAGCGGGGGTGCGGGGAAGCAGAGGGGCAGAGTAGAAGCCGGGTTCGGGGTGTCTTTGGGGGGGTAATTGCGCGCGATGTGGAGGGGGGGTGCGTGGGGGAAACGCGGCGGCGCGCGTTTCTGACTGGCGGCAGCTGGGGTAGATCCCGGCATGCCGCCGGCATTTACTTTAATAAAGTATGTCGCTACTGTATGACCTCCGGCATCTTTAGTAGAGACTCGTTTAATCTCCATGTCCCTTTACTTGGTTTCTTATGTATGTCCTTGATGTGCACTTCTACTGGCGCATGGCCTGACCACGTGATTAGGTGCATTATGGCCTTTGTTATGTTTGGGATTAGTAGAGAATCTACAAATATGTAATCTATCCTCGTATAAACTTTATGGGGGGCTGAGTAGAAAGAGAAATCTCTTTTCTGGGGATTCATCTCTCTCCAAGCATCCCTCAAATCAAACTCTTTAAGTCCCTCTCTTAGTACTTTTCTCTCCCCTTTTCAGGCGGCCAGAGTCGCGGCTAGGGCTGGTTTAGATCTGTCTTGTTTTTAATTTAAAGCTATATTGAGATCTCCAGCGAAGACTATGCGGCCCCGGTAGATTTTACCCAGTAGTCGAAATAATTTTGTAAGGAATGTACTCTTGTTTTCGTTCGGGGCGTATGCATTAACTAAGGTTATCTGGGTGTCTTCTATGTCCCCTGTGAGTATTAGGTATCGTCCCTCTGGGTCCTTTTTTTCCTTATCCACCTTAAATGGAGAGTTTCTTGCTAGGAGAATGGCCACCCCTCTTTTCTTTTCATCTTTTGCGGATGCTGTGTATATCTGGGTGTAGGATTTGTCCAAAAACGTAGGGGTGGAGCCAGCAGTGAAGTGCGTTTCTTGTAGGAATATTATGTCCCCTGATAGTCTTTTATATTCTGTGATTGCTAGTTTCCTTTTTACCACATTATTCAGTCCCTTGGTGTTATGAGATATTAATGTTAGTGTCATTTGTATTTACCGGGGAGTGAGCTCTTCTTCTGTAGCAGATTCGTTGTCTGGTTTCCTTTAAGTGATGGCCTGGAGGGTACTCCTGCATATCTTATAGCAACAAAAACATTCAAACATGTAAAGATCGAAAATAAAACAACATATATAGGATAATCCAGGTGACTAACATAACCTGGATTTGTTTGTTCACTGACCGTGAACGAACTTTCTCTGCGTTAACGCAGTAGCGCTAATCCCACACCCATATCCTTTAGTGTGTACAGACCGAACTGTGGTCCCAGGCGGCGGGCCCGCTCAACAACTCAACTTTTTTTTTTTTTTTTTAAATATCATTTAACGTTTCTATCCCTCCTTTTTTTTATTTTTGTAGAATTCCCAAACCGAATGTGTAGATCTAGGGCATTGTGATCAACTCTATATTGAACATACATAATTCAACAGCTAAAAAACATACATTAACCCTTTCTTGTGTACCCCTCCCCCATGTTTTTTTTTTTTCCTTAATTTTACTTAAATTCTTGCTTTCGGTGTCCTGGCCTCAGAAATTTTAACCCTTGGGTTACCCGCTCATCTATGGGGGGGAATGGTGGTAACCTCTTGTTAATCCTTATCTGGGTCTATGTAACCCTTTACAATCTAACATTTTTGGTATAGTTCTTTATATCAGGTTTTTTCGTATCTTCTCTATTGTAGCAGGATTTGCAGAGACCTAGGATTTCTGTGGTTCTCTTGGGGTTCTACTATGTGAAGTGGCTCTTCTGCCTACTTCTTTCCATGTGGGTCTGACGGGAGGCGGTCTGCATTCTTTTCTGATCATGGAATCTGGTGGTTACAGTCCCAATCTTTCTAGGAAGTCCCCTCCCTCTTCTGGATCCCTCATGTAGGCTTGCGTACCATTTCTGGTGGCGATAAGGCGGAATGGAAACCCCCATTTGTATCGGATGTCGTTGTCTCTCACGAATTTGGTGATATGTTTCAGGGCCATCCTCTTCATCAGCATAGACGGAGGCAGATCATTGTACATGTCTATCGTCACATCTCCCCATTTCAGCCCTCCTTTATCCCATGCCAGGGTAAGAACTGCTTCTTTGGTTTTAAAGTAGTGCATCTTCACCACTACATCCCTTGCTCTGTCTCCGGCATGTGGTCTCGGTCTGAGAGCTCTATGCGCCCTGTCCAGGATCAGTGTTGCCGGAGGTATTTCCGGGAGGAGGGTCTGTAACCATTCAGTTGTTGCTTTTTCTATGTCTGTGACCGTCTCAGGAATGTTTTTGAACCTGAGGTTGTTTCTTCTTGCCCTATTTTCTTCATCCTCATGTTTCTCCTCCACGTCAGCCATTCTGGATCGTAGGGCCATAATCTCCTTGTCCATAGTTGTCTGATTGTTAACGACTTCATCCACTTTATGTTCCAACATGTCCGTGCGCTCTCCTATGGAGCTGACCTCTGATCTGAGATCTTTGAGTGCGCTTTGCAGCTCTTGGTGGAGTAAGGTTTTTAGGCTGGTGTAAAGATTCTCAATGTCTTTTTTAGTTGAGGTTTGGTGACACACCTCAGGATCAGGCTTGGGTTCTGCGTCCGACTGTACGGGAGATGTCGCTCTGCTTTCTGAGCGGCCCGATTTGTTTCTCTCTTTTGTCTTAAAAAAGTCCTGTGAAGTCGGCTTTTTCAGAGCAATTTTGGGGATTTCTCTTTACCACTTCTCCAATCCTATGCGTTTCCTGCTTCTGGTAGTTTGTTAAATGCTCTTAAATGCCCGCTACCTCATGGAGCCCGCTTCAAACGGTCATTGTGGACTGCGCCACTTGCGCTCCACTGAGGAGCATTTTTGCTTTAATTGCTAAAGCCTTGGGAGTTCAGTGGGGGGGTGTGGGTCTCCTCTGGTACGGCTGCTCTCCTTCCTGTCTGCTGTATGTTTAATGGTGTAAAGCTTTACTTTTCTCTTGGGGATGTGCTTTTTTTTTTTTTTTTTATTCTTTATTTATTTATTCTTTTCTTCTGTGTATTTGCTACAGTATGGTGTTTTGATTTTGAGCAGAATGTTTTGTTTGGTTGTAGACCTTTGCTGTAGTGATTTTAAGCAGAGGTGCATAAGATAAGAACTGCCAGCTCCAGAACACGTGTAACTCAGAGTCCTGTGGCAGCCATTTTATAGCTGAGTTGTAGCAGCTCGGTGGTCAGTTCTACCCCTAATTTTCCCCCCACGCACCTCCTAGTGGGCTCATGTAACGAGGGGGTATTTATCGGCTCTGCGTCAGCGCAGAATCGCCCCCATACTTTCCAGGGCCTCCGAGCGCTTCAGGGGCAAGATGGCTGCTTGCTGATCTCCCTGCACCCCCTCCACCACCCTGCGCGCCCTCACCTCTCGAATCTCCGGTGGTCTGGCTTACTCGCAGCAGATGGCTCCCGCTGTACACCGTGCGGCTGTCTCCCGGAGCGGGCCGGCGCGGGAGTTCCCCGTATGCAGACCAGGAGTGGGGGATGAAAGGCCTGACATGCGCCGCCGCTCTCGCGCTTCACCCACCTCTCTCCGGCAGTGCCAGCGGCGGGTTGATGGCTCCCGTCGAGCGGACTCCCTTTCCGTGCTCCAGATCCCAGCAGGTTTGGCGGGCAGCAGCTCTTGATATCAGGGAGGCTGTCTAGTGGAATTTGGCGCCCAGTCTATGAGGCTCCGATCTTCTAAGTCACCATCTTAGACCCTCGGCAATGAGGAAAAGGGGGCCCAGAGGACCCGTTTTTTATCTTTGGTCTTTGGGACTGTGTAAAATCCCCCGCCACCGGAGCAGTCAGCACGTGGAGGGTATCTTCCCCCAGCTTTTGTGGTACTTTTTAGGGGTTTCTTGGTCCCTATGATCTTTATTTTGGTCACTCTTGGGACGGAGCTGAGCATGCACACGTCCTGCCTGCTCTGTGTCTTGGCCACGCCCCCAAAGGGGGGAATTTTGATGAACAGGTTGGGATCTATAATCCCAGGCACAAAACCACAAGAGAAAGGAAATTTGTTAAGCGGGAAGAACCTATAAAGGACTATGCTGTAAAATGTTTTAAATGTCAAGAGTTTGGACACATGGCAAAGGACTGTCCCAGAATGGTTGAACCCATGGAATGTAATGTGGGTAGTAATAATGAGGATGATTACTCACTGTATGCCCAAACTGTGTGTTCTGCAAACAAAAATGGTTGTCTGAATAGTTACCATTGGTGTTCCGTGCAGGTAGAGGGATAAAGGGTTCAGGCATTACTTGACTCAGGGAGTATGGCTACCCTCATTGACCCAGATTTGGTAAATGGTATTCAGGTAGATGACTCCCAACAGATTGATATTTCCTGTATACATGGGGATGTACATAACTACTTCACTGCTGAAGTACAGTACATGTTGAGTCACAGTGTGGCTCTTTAAATTGGCGAGTTGGTCTTTTACCAAAACTAGCCCATGACATGATTATTGGTAGAGATATTCCCCATTTTCTAAGTTTATGGCCAGATGCTGAAAAACTTGCCACTAGTTCGTCAGATGAATGTAATGATGATTTCCCATTTGTTGACATTTTGGGAGACGAACTAGACAGCACAAATAAGTCTGGGAGTAAACAGCCATACCCCGTAAAAGCACTAGTGGGCGACAACCCAGAACAAAATGGTGCTGGACTATCTAATAGACTGGAACCAGACATTGACCCTATTGATTTAGAGGTTAGCCCAGGTAACTTTAAGAGTGCCCAGTGGTCTGATCCCACTTTGTCAGTAGCCCGAAATTCCATTTCAGTAAGGATTGGAACCCCTACTAATCCAGACAGACCCTTGTCTTATCCTTACTTTGAGGTGGATAACGATCTGTTGTATCGCCTTGAGGAAAAACAGTCTGTTAGAGTAAAACAGTTGTTAGTGCCAAAAGCGTATCAGTGCACTGTGTTTAGCCTCGTGCATAGCCATGTACTAGGTGGTCACCTAGGGATTGAAAAGACTAAAGAGCATATTCTCAGGAGTTTTTACTGGCCGGGGGTAATGGCAGCAATAATAGATTATTGTTCATCGTGTCCTGAATATCAGCCCACTGACCCTTTGCCAGCGTACCGTAGTCCGTTGGGACGCCTACCAATAATTGGAGTCCCATTTGAACGCATTGCTATGGATTTTGTTTGCCCTTTAGTGAAGTCAGCCAGGGGGCATCAGTACATACTGGTGATATTAGACTATGCGACCCAATATCCTGAGGCAATCCCTCTACGCACGGCCTCAGCAAAATCTATTGCTAAAGAGTTAAGGATGATGTGTAGTCGGGTGGGGATTCCCAAGGAGATCCTATCAGATCAGGGTGCTCCATTCATGTCTCGGGTAACCAAGGAGTTATGCAAACTTCTCCACATAAAACAGTTAAAAACCTCTGTGTACCACCCACAAACTGATGGTTTGGTGGAGCGGTTCAATAAAACCCTAAAGGCAATGCTGCGGAAAGAATGGATAAGGATGGAAAGAACTGGGATTGTCTGTTACCTTATTTAATGTTTGCTATTAGAGAAGTGCCCCAAGCATCTACAGGGTTTTCACCATTTGAATTGTTGTATGGTAGACACCTTAGGGAGTTACTTGACATAGCCAAGGAGACATGGGAACAGGAGACTACACCCCATCGCAGTGTAATTGAGCATATAACCCAAATGCAGGAACGCATGGCAGCCATTATGCCTATAGTGCGGGAACATATGGAAAAGGCCCAACGTAACCAGCGGAATAGCTATAATAGGAATGCTAAGGTCTGTAGGTTTCAGCCTGGAGACAGAGTCCTAGTGTTAATCCCCACAGTAGGAAGTAAATTTCTGGCAAAATGGCATGGGCCATATGAGGTTATTGAAATAACGGGTGAGGTAAATTATAAAGTGAGGCAGCCAGGCAGACGAAAGCTTGAACAAATATACCATGTGAACTTACTCAAGCCCTGGAAAGAAAGGGAGGTTCTAATTACTGTGAAAACCACTGCCTTCCCTGCTAGGAAAACCCCAGATCCAGAAGTGAACATATCAAAGGCCCTGTCTATACACCAGGCACGGTAAGTCAAGGAATTTGTTAAATTAAATAAAAGGGTATTCTCCGCAGTTCCAGGAAGGACTAGGGTTATTAGGCATGACATTATAACCGAACCAGGAAAAGGGGTAATTCTTAAGCCTTATAGAATACCTGCAGCTCGTAGAGAGGCCATTAGAGAAGAGGTTAAGAAAATGCTAGAGCTTGGGGTGATTGAGGAGTCACAAAGTGAGCAGCCCTATTGTGCTTGTACCAAAGCCTGATGGGACTGTAATGTTTTGTAACAATTATCGCAAACTGAATGATATCTCAAAATTTGATTCCTACCCCATGCCAAGTGCTGATGAGCTAGTGGAGAGAATTGGGAAAGCCCGTTACCTCCCCACACTAGATTTGACCAAGGGTTACTGGTAGGTTCCACTCACAGAGCAGCCAAAGGAAAATACTGCATTTTCTACTCCTGATGGTCTTTTCCAATACAAGATGTTGCCGTTTGGTTTGCATGGGGCTCCTGCCACCTTTCAAAGGATGATGGACAGAATATTAAGGCCACATACATTATATTCAGCTGCATATTTAGATGATGTAGTGATACATACGGAAGATTGGGAATCCCACCTTCCAAAAGTACAAGCAGTGTTAAACTAGATTTACTCTGCGGGGTTAACGGCTAACCCAAGGAAGTGTACAATTGGCTTAGAGGAAGCCAAATATTTAGGATATTCTATTGGTAGAGGGTTAGTGAAACCTCAAATGGCTAAAGTGGAAGCCATAAGGAATTGGCCCCGGCCAGTCACCAAGAAACAAGTGAGAACTTTCCTTGGTCTAGTTGGATATTACCGGAGGTTTATCTATAACTTTGCTACCCTTGCATGTCCCTTAACTGATCTGACAAAGGCAAGAGCTCCAGTAATGGTAAAATGGTCCCCAGAACTAGAACAAGCATTCAGGTCGTTGAAAGAAGCCATATGTGCCCAACCAGTGTTAGTAACCCCCGATTTTGCTAGGGAATTTATTTTGCAAACCGATGCGTCGGACGTAGGGCTTGATGCGGTCCTTTCACAAGAGAACCAGAATGAAGAACATCCTATCTTGTACCTAAGCAGAAAACTTAACCCACATGAAAGAAACTACTCCATAGTTGAAAAAGAGTGTCTTGCAATAAAGTGGGAAGTAGACAGTCTTAAGTACTACCTGTTAGGCAGAAAATTCAGGCAGGTGACAGACCACGCACCCCTAACCTGGATGAGTCAGAATAGGGAGAAAAATAGCAGAGTGACACGCTGGTTTCTCAGTCTGCAACCCTATAAATTCTCAGTGGAACACAGGGCAGGCAGTAGACAGGGGAATGCAGATGGCTTATCAAGAATGCATTAACTGGTGTGCACGGTCGCTCACCCCACTAGGTCTGAGCTGGAGGGGAGGATATGTGACAGATATGAGGGAATCTAGACCGGGACTTCTAGCTCTCCCAGCTTTCACAGGACTGGAGCAGCTGATTGAGCAGGGAGATGATTAAAAGGTTGCTCTAAACAGAGCAAGACAGAGCTGTTTGACTCTCAAGAGGAGGGTGTGCTGAAAAGCTGTGTTATGCTGAGAAAAATACTTTTGTTTTGTTTGTTTCATTTACTCCTGTTATCTGCTGTAGCATTTGTATGGCAAAATAAACAGGCCAAGCTTCTCACCTCTGTGTCAGAAGACTGTCTCCTCTACCTGGAAGGCTGTGTGAAAGTGCTGATCCTTGGACAAAAGGTACAAAGCAAGAAGGTACTTTGTCACAATATGTTGTTTATATATATTTTTAATTCATTTTGTGACATTAAAGTAAAGTTTTAATAATTCAGAAACCACATCAGTCAGAGTGGTCAAAAACTGGGTTTTCTGCTCTTGTGTATTCATTAAGTATTCACCTAGTGAGCACCTCACTCTGCTCAATTTAGCTGTAGCGGGGTCATTGTGTGTTTCTGGTCTAATGTAGTCAATCTTTTATGTGCATGAAATGCTCCAATGTGAGATTTTGATGTAGCTGAAACAGGAAATGCTTTAAGGAAGGGATGAATATGCATGCATCGCCACACAAAATTCGAGATCAGCGACACACAACACCCCCTGGGGAGAACACTTCTGCAGCAGTGGTTACAACATTAAAGACATGAGTCACCATAGTGAACACAGACAGAAAAACATGGGAACATACAGTAAACGTCTGCAAGACTTTGGCACTCTACCTTTAAAGGGCTTTAACCGGAATAAGGGTTTCATATCCCATTGTACTCTCTGAAGTTATTCTAGCGGCCGTGTTTCTGATGTTGCGAATATGCAATGTATTGCCTTGATCTACGTTTCATGAGAATATTTCTCAGGCTGCAGACATAGTGCACGCGACTGAGCGAACGGCACAAACAAATTCACGTACGTGCACAATTCCGGCCATGCTACGCACTATGTGATGCGCACGACAGAATTTGGCGCAGACAAAAAAAATGTGAGTGTTTCCACCTTTGAAGGCTAACCAGCCTGGTGATGTCACGGCCACGCCTCCCCATCTCGTGAGTGAACGGAGTCCACAAATCGCTCAGACTTGTGCTCCGTCGCACACGCTCACTATGGCCGCAGCCTTACACTTGCTGCTCAGACGCATGGAGCACGTCTGAGAAACTCCTTGCACGATTTGTTCAGACATTTCACATTTCCACTCTAAGTATATAGCTCACGAACCTTTCCTTCATGCGTTAGTATGTGAAACTAGCCATTTGCACGACATTGGTTTTAATGCATTTTCAGTGTATTAATGGATGGGACCCTAGATAAAACAAAATTAATCATATCCACTTCTATTGTGACAGAAGTGGTCCTGAACGCTTGAGCACATTCTGAATACCAGTTAGCCATTAATGGCACCTGTAACAGGGGACTTATCCCTGTTCAGAAATGTGCCTCTAATCCAGCAGTGTGGTGGTTAACGGCTGGTAGACAAATAACCAACACCACCTGGCTGATTACAGGTGTCAAAAAAGCCTGCCTCAGAGACAGAGAGGGAGATTTTCCTCAGTACACAAGGGTGCTGACAAGAGGAAAGAGGTCTTGAGCAGAAAGGCTCTGCTGAGATCAAGACACCCAAAGACCTATATTCCTGGGCACAGGGGATCCAGGAACCTACCAGAGACTGACATGAAGGGCCACCTGCTTTAAGGTATCTCTTGAGACTTTGGGGAATAGGGTGGTAATGGGATTATCCCTCAAGCCCTGGAGGAAGGGACTGGGGAAGTAAATGAGCCCTTAAACAGGTGTTTGTTGTTTTCATATGTTTTGCTGTGTTAAAAGGGACAGGCGCAATAAAGCCTTATTTTAATTTCACCTTAAAAACAGTCTCCATTGCATACCTCTGCACACATCTCTTACAGCATTACTTTGACCTTTTTCAATAGAAAAGCTTTTTGTCTGCTTTACGGGCTACAGTGGCGGCCGCCTTTAGTCTCCTGCGGCCGCCACCGCAGGAATTTTAAATGTGCGGGCAGACGCGGGCTTTTTTTTTTAGTTTCGGCGCCGCAGGCGCTTTCATTGTTCAGTGCCATTAGCGCTGAACGGGACATGCGGCTGGCGCACGGCCAAGAGATGCGGCTGGCGCGTGGCCAAGTTCGGTTGTAAAAGCAAACTGCCCCAAACAATTCCGGTGATGTTGAAGATTTAAGGGGGCCTCCACAGTAACACATAGCATCCTTTTTGTGTCAATATAGAAGATTATATGTAATGATTGATGGTCCCAGGACTACCCATTTTTTATTTTTATGTGATGACATTAACGTGTTCTGGCTACATATCTGTACCATACAGGATTCGGGGGTCCAGGAGAAAGCTGGTCTGACACATTTTGCCCGAAACTTTCCGGTTCATCTGAAGCGGGAATACGTTTGCACGTACGGACTGCTATAAGATGCCCACATTTGAAGTTACTGCATGCATTAAAAATAAATAACAAAATCCAATGTTATAAATATGCAATATTGTATTGTATGTCTTTATTTATATAACGCCATTAATGTACATAGCGCTTCACAGTAGTAATACATGTGGTAATCAAATAAATAACAGATAATATAAATAACAGATCATGGGAATATGTGCTTCAGACATAAAAGTAACATTAACGAAGAGGAGTGCCTGCTCCGAGGAGCTTACAGTCTAATTGGTAGGTAGGGAGAACATACAGAGACAGTAGGAGGGAGTTCTGGTAAGTGCGTCTGCAGGGGGCCAAGCTTTATGTATCATGTGTTCAGAATATCCACAGTGCTATTCATATGCTTCTTTAAGCAAGTGTGTCTTAAGGTGGGTTTTAAAGGTGGATAGAGAGGGTGCTAGTCAGGTACTGAGGGGAAGGGCATTCAAGAGGTGTGGGGCAGTCAGTGAAAAAGGTTTAAGGCGGGAGAGGTCTTTAGATACAAAAGGGGTAGAAAGAAGTTATCCTTGAGAAGAACGCAAGAGTCTGGATGGTGCATAATGAGAAATTAGGGATGAGATGTAAGGAGGGGCAGAAGAATGTAAAGCTTTAAAAGTGAGGAGAAGAATGGAGTGTGAGATGCGGGATTTGATCGGAAGCCAGGAGAGGGATTTCATGTGGGGAGATGCTGAGACAGATCTAGGAAAGAGTAGAGTGATTCTGGCAGCAGCATTTAGGATAGATTGTAGGGGAGACAGGTGAGAGGCAGGAAGGCCGAACAGCAGGAGGTTACAGTTATTAAGACGGGAGAGAATGAGGGCCTGAGTCACGTTTTAGCAGTCGAGCAACAGAGGAAAGGGCGTATCTTTGTTATATTGCGGAGGAAAAAGCGACAAGTTTTAGAAATGTTTTGAATGTGAGGGGCGAATGTGAGAGAGGAGTCGAGTGTGACCCCTAGGCAGCGTGCTAGGGCTACTGGGTGAATGATGGTAGTTCCAACAGTAATGTGGAAGGAGGTAGTAGGGCCAGGTTTGGGAGGAAGTATGAGGAGCTCTGTTTTAGCCATGTTGAGTTTAAGGCGTCGGAGGGCCATCCAGGATGATATAGCAGAGAGACATTCAGAAACTTTAGTTTGTACAGCAGGTGTAAGGTCAGTTGTTGAAAAGTATATTTGTGTGTCGTCGGCATAGAGGTGATAATTAAACCTAAAAGATGTTATTAGGTCACCTAGAGAGAGTGTGTACAGAGAAAAGAGAAGAGGTCCCAGGACAGAGCCCTGGGGTACCCCCACAGAGAGATCAATAGAGGAGGAGGAGGTGTTATCTGAGGAGACACTGAAAGTACGATGGGAGAGGTAGGATGAGATCCAGGATAGAGCTTTGTTCCAAATACCTAGAGTATGGAGAATGTGGAGGAGAAGAGGGTGGTCCACTGTGTCAAATGCTGCAGAGAGGTCGAGTAATATGAGCAGAGTGTAATGACCTCTGTCTTTGGCAGCATGGAGGTCGTCAGTTATTTTAGTGGGGGCTATTTCGGTGGAGTGAGCAGTGCGGAAGCCAGATTGTAGAGGGTCTAGGAGAGAATAGGTGTTGAGAAAATGGAGCAGGCGAGAGAATACAAGACGTTCAAGGAGTTTAGAGGCAAAAGGCAGGAGGGAGACAGGTCGATAGTTAGAAAGGCAGGTAGGGTCAAGCTTGCTGTTTTTGAGTAATGGTATGACTGTTGCATGTTTGAAGGAGGATGGAAAGGTTCCAGAGCAGAGGGAGGAGTTAAAAATGTGTGTGAGCGTAGGGATTATAGTAGGAGCAAGAGGTTTTAGGAGATGGGAGGGAATGGGGTCAAGAGGGCAAGTGGTAGAGGGAGAAGAGGCGATCAACAGCGACACATCCTCCTCTGAGACAGTGGAAAAAGAGTCAAGGAAGGTAGGAGGAGAGTTAGGAAGAGGTGTAGGATGGGAGGAAGAAACAGAGGGGATGTTCTGCCGTATGGATTCCACCTTTTCCTTAAAATAAATCACTCAAGGCAGGGCTTGGTGGGTGGAAAACCCATGATTACTACTGGCGCCTGCCCTTAACAGGGCTTATTCCAGTAGGAGAAGGATAGGTAGCCCACTATTTCTTACAGGGGCTACACCATCAAAGAGGATATAGTCAACACGATCAGAAACCTAGACAAGATCACCTTTGAAAGTGCAGAACTACAGATCTTCTCAGACCTCGCACCAACAACAATTGCCAAAAGACGCAAACTCAAAGAAATCACAAGTTACCTGAGAAGTAAGGACGTCAGGTACAGATGGGGCTTCCCCTTCCGCCTCCAAGCTTCACACAAGGGAAAACAAGCCACCTTAAGAACCCCAGAGGAAGGACCGGAATTCATATCCGCGTTGGGCCTAGAGATTCCAGAGGAATTAAAGAGTGGCACAGCGAGGACACGCCTACAGCCGGGACGAGAAAGGTGGTCCAGAGTGCCAAGGAATCCAAGATAACTTACCATGCTCCAACCATTGAGGCTTGATAACCTGAACATTGCAAAGCACTGAGAGCATAGGAGAGACAGGCTCATCCCACTTGCCCCCACCAAGGACTTTCTATGCGGGTTCAAATAGAAGGATACGAATAACGGGGGGCATGAGGGAGAGAAAAAGAGAGTAGAACAACTAAACAATTGAAAGAAGCAGGAATAAGCCTTTTTTTATTCATCTAAAGACTTTGTTTAGCTTAACTAATAATGCAACCGTGCTCCACTTTACGTTATGATTGTTCCAAAAGTTTGACTGTTGTATTTTATCTCTTTATACATGTGTTCTAGTTCCAGCTTGCCTCACTTGAAGGTTTAACGATCAGAACTTGGCAAAGCTGCGAGAGCGTAAGAGAGACAATCCCACCTCAATCGTAACCCCCAGTCCTGAACTTTTACGTCAATCCAAATAAAAGGACACGCTCTACTGGGAGCGAGAGGAGGGAGGGAAAAGGTTTAAAATATAAAAAATAAAAAAAAGTGCAGTATAACTAAACAACTGAGAGTACAAGGATTGGGCTACTATTAAGCCTCCAAAGACTCTGTTTAGCTTAGTTAAAAATATAACTTTGTTTGGACAGGTTTAACATGTTTGATTCAAAAGTTTGACTGTTGTATTTTCTCTCCCTATATATATGTGTTTTAGTTCCAGCGGGTTTTATTAGAACAGAAGGTTGACCATGTGACGATAGCTTTATGACAGGCTGTAATTTACACCAAATATATATATATATATATATGGCATCATCCGATTGGGCTTGAATAATGCCTGGATCACAGAAGAAACCAGCAAATTCCTGACTCAGGACCACCCTGTGATGCCAGTATTATACACACTACCCAAAGTAAACAAATCTATAGTCGCACCACCGGGCAGACCCATCATCTCGGCCCGTGGGTCGCTGTGCCACCCCCTCTCGCAATTCGTGGATTTCTATCTACAGCCCCTGGTGGCTGGAATGGGTTCATACATCAAGGACACCACGGACTTTATTGAGCAGCTCAGTCATCTTTCCGTTAACACAGCAGAATGTATTCTTGCTACGATAGATGTGTCCAGCCTGTACACCAACATTCCCCATGCAGAGGGCCTAGAAGCAGTACGCACAAAATTGGAAGAACAGGGAGTCGAACAGGGTCCACCAGTGGACTTTCTCATGTTGCTCATTGAGGTCATCCTCCATAAGAACTTCTTTAAATTTGAGAAACACTACTACTTGCAACTTACGGGTACTGCCATGGGCTCAAATATGGCACCGTCGTACGCTAATCTGTTTATGGATTTGTATGAACGGTTGCACATATTAACTGACACCACGCATGGACGGCATATCGTCAAATACCTTCGCTATATTGACGACATCTTCATTCTGTGGACGGGCAGTGAAGATGAGCTGCTGGCATTTGTTTCTGATTTAAACAAAATCCCCTCCTCAATCCGTTTTACCCTCAACCACAGCTACCAGGAAATCGCTTTTTTAGACACCATAGTGTACAAAATTGGAGGCACGCTGGCTACTAGAATATACCGGAAGAGTACAGACAAGAACTCCCTTCTTTGTGCAGCCAGCCACCATCCTGTACCACTTAAAAGGGGTCTCCCATACTCCCAGCTTCTCCGAGTGAAAAGAATCACCACTGATCCAGAAGAATCACAAAGGGCCTTGGCCCAAATGGCCGCACGCTTCCGGGAGAGGGGCTATTCGGCCAAGGACATCAACTTTGCCTTGCAAAAGGTTGGACAGGTTGATAGGGGTGAACTATTGACACCTTCGTCAGGCAGACCGGTGAGCAACAGGCTCAATATAGTCAGTACATTCAGTACTGCTACTAACAGCATTAAGCGCTGCATTCGGGGCAATTGGCGCATCCTGGAGAATGACGAGAGGATTGGTGCATATGCCAGAGAGCCACCTCTATTCTGCTTTCGTCGGGGACCAAACATTGGCGACATGGTCACTGGATCTGACCCAATAGACAAATATGCCACACCCACCACTTGGTTAGCCAAAAAACCTGGTTCGTACCGCTGTCATGGCTGTACCAACTGCAACTATATGCAGCTGGGCCCTAGCTACAATCACCCGCATAGTGGCGCACCGATTAAAATCAAACAACCACTGAACTGTGAGTCAAAATTCGAGGTGTACTTTATTAAGTGTCCTTGTGGATTGCTGTACATCGGGAAGACTGTTAGGATGCTGAAAGAACGTATGGCCATGCACCGTTCAAACATCAGAAAAGCCCTACTGAGTGATGCCGCTGATATAGATCTGAAGTGTCTACCTGTGGCTAGACATTTCAAAGAAAAAAGACACACACTGGCCACACTTCGTTGTATGCCTATTCTGCAGGTTCCAGTCCCCCCCCCGTGGGGGTGACAGGGGCAGGACCTTGCTTAAACAGGAAGCAAGGCTTATTTATGAACTAAGAACTATGACACCTGGTGGCCTAAATGAGGAACTTTCACTTAGCTGCTTTTTGTAGCTGTCTCCCTGCTTTCATTTAATTTTGCATTATGCCTTTTATATGTTTGTCACTCATACTCTGTTGCATCACTCCCTCTGCACTTTTGCACTTCCTTTGTCCTTATATATTATGGTGATGCTATGCGCTCCTTGTGCTCTATACCTCCATCTGTCCCCCTGTGGTTCACCTTAACGCTCTGTGTATTACTATTCTGTTTAGCCCATTATTACAGTCAGTGTGTGGGTAACTGTGCACCGAGGCGGTTTTTCAGACTGCGCATGTGCGTTTTGCGCTGCCGGCGTCCCTGGTGGCCAGGGAGAGTTAATGAGGCGTCTGCTCACAGCTGTGATGCGCGGCGCACTCGCCTTGCTGGCGCTCCGGCAGTCAATATGTTTTGGCCCACTGCACACGCGCGGCGCGCGACTTTCCCCCGCAATGGCAGTAGACCCTGGGACCAGTGTCTAAGGGTGTCTCTCTCCTAATAGTTTAAGTGCCTACTCTCATGTCATGATGAGTCATTTGGATAATCAGGTAATAGGGGAGGGGGCACGGAGCACAGCTATGTTGCATATTTTGTCTGATTGCATGTTGGTGATTGGTTCCCTTTGTTTGCATTGCACTATGGGTGAGGGTATATATGTTTGGTCACTTGCACTTGTGGGTTGCACGGCCCTGAGGAAGGTCTCTCTGTGGGACCGAAACGTTGGCTTACGTGTATTTCATGTTGTGAATATAGATTTTTGGATTAACCCCGTGCGGTCTGCTGTCTCTTTACTGGTCTTTGGATTGGTTCGTATCATATATATATATATATATATATATAGTTGCATGATGAAGCCACTGTACAAATGAATGGGTGAAGGGTGGGTATCGGGCCAGTGTGGCTTAACCCCTTAATAACCTTTGCGGTTATTATCCGATAAGGTGTTTAAGGGGTTAATTGATATCTGAATGTAATTGCAATGTATTGGCTTTGTATTGGCTATGTATTTTGTGGGCAACGAAAGACCAGGATGTTGCTGGCGACGGGGGCTTCTTATTGATGAGGTCAGTAGTACTTGATTTTTTTGAATATGCTAGTTAATGTGTTTAATAATGGGCAAATAATCTATTATCCCTATCTGGATAATAGTTATTTTGCACATTATTGTACTGTAGGTGTTGGGGGGGGGTATATGTATTGAATGGATAGGCCAGGTTTATTTTTTTACATTCAGGGTTTGTTGCGTGGTTCTGCATGAGATCTCTGGAGACCACCTGCGGTCTCCTCGGGTATCTCACAGGTATCAGGCTGGTGGTTCCACGGGTGACACCTGCGGGGATGAAGCGGTGGCCTCACATCTGTGGGGGCACCGTGGACCCATAGGTGCAGGGATGAAGCAGTGGTCCCACATCTGTGGGGGCACCGCGGACCCGTAGTGAGCACTCATGAGTTACCCAGACCCCCGTGGGAACCACCCGAGGCCCCGCAGACACCTCTGGGTCTGACCCGAGGCTCCCAGACATCTGCAGGCCTACCGTGGGGACCAAATTGGGGCCCACGGTGAACCCAAGGATACCACCTGGGGGGCATGGCACTTGGTGGGACCCACAAACAGGCCTCCAGAACCTGTTTGAAACGAGCTGCTGGTACCCTGTAGGTCTGTCAGGTGCCCCGCCAGCCCACCGGGGACTCGCGTGGGGCTGTGTTATGAACCCTGTTTGTTAAAGGATAAACCATGTATTTATGGGGCAGCACAGGGGGTGGGTAATGTATTTAATAAATAGAATGATGCTTATTGTGGGGCTGTGTATTGTTTTAATTGTGGGTACTGGGGGAGGGGGGGGGGTATTTTCCCCAACGGTATGTGGGTAGGCCTCCCTTGTGGGTAGTGGGTGAGGGTGGTTAGGCCTCACGGGGTGGAGGGGTTAGTGTGGGAGGGTATGTAGGCGTCCCGAGTGGTGGGTGAGGGTGGGTTAACCCCTTAATGACTGTAGTGGTTAATAACCGCTATGGTGATTAAGGGGTTAAGGGACATTACATTGGATGTTTTCATTCTTGTGTCTGTTTTGCAGCAGCGGAGGGGGCATGGGCAGGATAAAGATGAGGATGGCCTTCATCGTGGCAGCCGGACATGGGTGAGTACTATATGTATTTAATGTATTGATTGATGTTTATGTATTTAAAATGGGCACATTCACTATTATCCATTTGTGGATACTAGAAATTGTGGCCATTACTATACTGTATGTGTTACGGGGGGGGGGCTATTTATTTATAAGTATGTATGTGTTTTGACAATAATTTGCGGGGGCACATAATTGGCACTGCAGGCCTGCGGGTAACACCCGAGGGCCCCCGCCGGCATATAGTATCATTCATGTGCATATATGTGTATGTTAGGGGTTATAGGGGTTGTTGGGGTTATATATATAAATATATATATATATATATATGTATATATATATATATATATATATATATATATATATATATATATATATATATATGTGTGTATATATATATATATATATATATATATATATATATATATATATATATACATAAATATATATATATATATATATTTATTTATATTTATTAATTTATTTAGATATATTTATTTATTTATTTAGTGTGGGGCTGCTGTGTGTGATTACTTTTTATTGTGTGTAGCGGGTGTGGGTGAAGGGGGTATTAGCCCCAACGGTGGTTGTTTAGGGCTTGCGTGTGGGTAGCGGGAGGCCTTAACCCCTTCATGACCGTAGCGGTATTAACTGCTACGGTCGTGAAGGGGTTAAGTGCACCCGCAACCCCCCCGCAAGCCCTAAACAAACAACAAGGGCCAATTACCCCCTTCACCCACCCCCGCTACCCACAATAAACCTGGCACAGCGGGTTAACCCCTTCATTGCCTTAGCGGTTAGCCGCTAAGGTAATGAAGTGGGCTTTAAATGCATTTTTCCTGCCTCGGATGCATGCCGGGGGCCTCCTGTGCTGGTATTAATGGGTATCAGCTCCGGAGACCCCCGGTATCAATCACAGACAGGAAAAAGGCCTGATTTTTTCTAAGTGTCGCCCTTGCCGATGCTTCTCCTCCACCAACTTGCCAACTTTAGTTGGCCGGCTGGATTGCGAAAAGCTGATCGGGGCAACCTGAATTTCACCGAGTTCAAAAAGTGCCGATAAGTGGCTTATCGGCAGCCGGCTGCCGATAAGTTTTTATCGGCAACAAAACTTGCCTATAATTATCGGCGCTTACTGAATCAGGAGGGCAAATTTGCTGAAAAAATGGCAATAAACAGCATATCGGCGCTTACTGCATGAGGCCCTAATTCAGAGGCTATAGACCTACACATACCTCAGGAAACAGAAAGCGCACTAATGAAAAAATTCCCAATAAAATGGTTGCCCGACAAAATGAGATAACTGGGAGTATACATTACAAGACTATACGATGATCTCTATAGAGCAAATTACCCGAATCTTATAAAAAGCCTGAAGAAAGACCTACCGTCGCGGCCCCTTTAATCCTCCTGCTTACCTGTAAAAATGCGGGGATGTTCTCCGTTTGTCACGGAGTTTCCCGCGCGTCGGCCGCATCATCAGACAAACGCTAATGGCGCTTTACATTGAAAGCACCCGCGGCGCGGGAAAACGGACGAAAAATCGCCGCATCTGCCCACGTTTTTAAAAATCCCGTGGAGCGGCCGCAGGAGGTTAAAGGCGGCCGCCACTGTAGAATCCTGGTCAAGATACCAGATATCTTGGTCGGACAAAATTATATCAGTGAAAATGAACCTATTACACAGAATACTCTATTTATTTAGGGGAGGTGGAGTATGTTTATATGTTAAACCGGATCTAAAACCTATTATAAGGGATGATGTCTATGAAGGGAATGATGAAAATGTAGAGACTTTGTTGATAGAAATTAGCAGTGGAGGTAAAAGTATAAAGAAAATGTTTGTGGGAATATGCTATAAACCACCAAATATCTGTGAGATTGAGGAAGCTAAAATACTTTTGCAAATGGAGAAGGCATCTAAACTGGGTCATGTTTGCATAATGGGGGATTTTAATTATCCAGACATAGACTGGGGCAATGAGATTAGCGTTACAACAAAGGGAACAGGTTTTTGGGGGTGCTTAAAGATAATTATATGACCCAAATTATTAAGGAACCAACCAGGAGAGGGGCAGTTCTAGATTTGGTCATATCAAACAATGTAGAAGTAATAACAAATATTCAAGTCCTGGAACATTTGGGTAACAGTGATCATAACATGGTCTCATTTGAAATAAATTATAAAAAAAACAGATAACTTCAGTTCAACAAAGACCTTAAACTTTAGAAAGGCAGATTTTAATAAACTGAGGTCTAATCTAGTAGTAAACAATAGGATAATGTTTTTGCAGGGAAAAATGTAGAAGATAAATGGGCAGTCTTTAAAACATTGTTAGAAAAGCACACATATCAGTGTATACCCTTGGGAAATAAGTATAAAAGAAATAAGTCAAAACCAATGTGGCTAAATAAACCGGTAGGGGAGGAAATGGACAAGAAGAGGAAGGCATTTAGATTCTTTAAGTCAGAAGGGACTGAGACATCGTATCAGAATTATAAGGAATGTAACAAAAATTGCAAAAGGGCAATCAAATTAGCAAAAATGGATAATGAAAAAAGGATTGCAATAGAAAGTAATGTCAACCCTAAAAAGTTCTTTAAGTACCTTAATAACACAAAAATGAGAAAAGAAAATATAGGACCCTTTCAGTGTGAGATGGGTAGGCAGATTATTGGAGATAAGGAAAAAGCTCAGGTATTAAACAAATTATTTGCCTCTGTGTTTACCAGGGAATAATTAAGTTCATTAGTAGTGCCGAAGGAGGAAGCCACAACCTCCATATTAATGAACAATTGGTTAACTGAGGAAGAAGTTCATAAGCAACTTGAAAAAATTAAAGTAAATAAGGTACCTGGCCCCGAAGGCATACATCCAAGAGTTCTCAAGGAGTTAAGCTCAGAAATAGCCAAACCATTATATTTAATATTCAAGGACTCCATTGCCACAGACTCAGTACCACAAGATTGGTGTAAAGCAGATGTGGTGCCTATATTTAAAAAGGGAGCTAGATCACAACCGGGAAATTACAGACCTGTAAGCCTGACTTCAATAGTAGGGAAACTACTTGAAAGTTTAATACGGGATAATATTCAGGAATACCTAATGGAAAACAAAATTATTAGTAATAGTTAGCATGGATTTATGAAGGATAGATCTTGCCAAACTAACCTTATTTGTTTCTTTGAGGAGGTAAGTTGGAATTTAAACCAGGGTAATGCAGTTGATGTTGTCTACTTAGATTTTGCAAAGGCTTTTTATACAGTTTCACACAAGAGGTTGGTGTACAAAATAAAGAAAATTGGAGTCAGTAATAATATAAGCACTCGATTGAAAACTAGTTAAAGGAGAGACAACAGAGGGTTGTCATAAATGGAACTTTTCCAGGTTGGGCTAAAGTCATGAGTGGAGTACCTCAGGGATCAGTACTGGGACCCGTGCTTTTTAACTTGTTTATTAATGACCTTGAGGTTGGGATCGAGAGCAAAGTCTCCATCTTTGCTGATGATACTAAATTGTGTAAGGTAATAGAATCAGAGCAGGATGTAATTTCTCTTCAGAAGGACTTGGAGAGACTGGAAACGTGGGCAAGTAAATGGCAGATGAGGTTTAATACAGATAAATGTAAGGTTATGCATTTGGGATGCAAGAATAAAAAGGCGAGTTACAAATTAAATGGAGATATAGTGGGGGAATCCTTGATGGAGAAGGATTTAGCAGGCTTAGCAATAGTGCCCAATGTCATGTAGTAGCTACAAAGGCAAACAAGGTCTTATTTTGCATCAAACGGGCAATGGATGGAAGGGAAGTAAACATAATTATGCCCCTTTACAAAGCACTAGTAAGACCAAACCTTGAAAATGGAGTACAATTGTGGGCACCAATCCTAAGAAAATACATTATGGAACTAGAGAGAGTGCATAGAAGAGCCAAAAAATTAATAAAGGAGATGGACAATCTAACTTATGAGGAGAGGCTAGCTAAATTAGATTTATTTACATTAGAAAAGAGGCGTCCAGGAGGGGATATGATAACTATATACAAATATATTCAGGGACAATACAAGGAGCTTTCAAAAGAACTATTCATCCCACGGGCAGTACAAAGGACTCGGGGCCATCCCTTAAGGTTGGAGGAAAGAGAATTTCACCAGCAACAAAGGAAAGGGTTCTTTACAGTAAGGGCAGTTAAAATGTGGAATTCATTACCCATGGAGACTGTGATAGCAGATACAATAGATTTGTTCAAAAAAAGGTTGGACATCTTTTTAGATGGGAAAGGTATACAGGGATATACCAAATTAGTATACATGGGAAGGATGTTGATCCAGGGATTAATCTGATTGCCAATTCTTGGCGTCAGGAAGGAATTCATTTTTCCCCTTAATGGGGTTTTTTGTTTGCCTTCATCTGAATCAATAAGTAAGTATAGATATAGGATAAAGTATCTGTTGTCTAAATTTAGCATAGGCTGAACTTGATGGACCTAGGTCTTTTTTCAACCTCATCTACTATGTAACTATGTATGCTCCCTGTAACCACCCCAATCTATGTAATTAGGGATCTGGAAAAAGAGATACAGTAACTAAATTGATCTGGAACGGTATAAAACCTAGAATAAAGAAGAGACTGATGGCCCTACCCCTGGCCAGGGGAGGCCTGGGCCAACCAGACCTAGCTAAATACTATGAAGCGGCTAGACTAAGCCCACTAATCTATTGGTCCGCAGCTCCAGGGCAAAAACCATGGGTAGACATAGAGAGGACGGAAGCTGGGACCGAGTAGTTGGAATCTCTTATTTGGGTAAGAAAGGCGAATAGGCAAACAGTCTATAGAGATCACCCAGTCTTACTGTACTCCCTAAATATCTGGGACAAAAATTGCAAACACAAGCAGATCTCTTCCATCCCTTCGCCCCTAACACTTATCGGATCCAACCCCAAATTTACACCAGCTCATAACTCAACTATCTTTAAGCAATGGGATGAGAAAGGGCTCTCCAAGCTAGGAGACATGCAGAAAGATGGAAGAGTTAAGTCATTCATGGGGATAAGAGAGGAATACAACATCCCAACCACACAAATATACCAATACATATAGCTGACCCATTACGTCTCCTCAATACAACCAAGCGACACTTGGAACAGACCACTCAACAACTTTGAGAGCCTGTTCCAACAAGGTCAATATAATAGAGGAATGATTGCCCAATTATACCAGACACTACTGAAACAAAATGAAGGCCAAACAAGCAAAAATATCCTAGAATGGGAAAAGACATAGGACAACCCCTAGAGGAAGAGGTCTGGGTAGAAATCCACGAAAGGATAGCTAAAGCCTCCCGCTGCTCACTGATTAGGGAAACAAACCTGAAAGTCCTACACAGGTGGTACTACACACCAGCTCGCCTCCATTCTTTTTTCCACTAACCTCCCCTATGTGCTGGCGCAACTGTGGTCAAATAGGCACATTCAAACATATATGGTGGTCCTGCCCCAAGATAATCTTATTTTGGGGAAGAATTAGACGCTTAATAGAAGGGGGAACAGGGGTGGAGTTACCATGGGATATAGAAACAGTGCTCCTACTAAAACCGAACAAGGGGCAAGAGAGAAAATTGGACTTCTTGATAACACAGATCCTTTCCGCAGCTAAAACTTAAATCGCAAAACACTGGAAACAGAATGACCCCCCCCCCCCTATTACTGAGGTAATGCACAAGATAAATGATATAATTACTATGGAGAGACTTACAAGCCTAATACATGACAGAAACGACACCTTCCTGACAACATGGGACCCCTGGGAGACTTTTATATGGAAGAATCCAATAGGAACTATAAAATAAAAAGGAACATAGAAACTACTGCCAACGGTTAAGTAAACCTAGACCTAGCAAAGGATGTGGCAAGTATTATTGAATGTTCGCTCCCTGTGTGGAGCCAATGATGGACGTCACCCTACTGCCCTGCCCCCCAGCCCCCCACAACCTTTTTATTTTCTGTACCCCCGCCCGCCCTCCCTCCATTTCTTTCCCCCTTTTTATGTTATCATGTTTCCTGAAAAATAAAAAATATATGTTGAAAAAAAATAGAATGGTTACTAATAGGTATATATTGCCACTAAACCAAGTGCAAGACATCATTAACCAATACATTAAAAAGCCAAAGCCTGAGGCGCATGCGCGATGGACACAGGGATGGAAGTGTAAGGGATTATCTCCGTGCCGCGCATACATAAAAAAATATAAAAACACCCCGAAAATCAATCAAATTTCAATAAAAAGCTCTGCAGCACAAAATAAACACAGCAGGATGGCTCCGAAAAAGCCTGCCAGCCAAAAGAAGCAAAAACTGACCGATGTCAGAACCTACCTCGGAGGCGCTGGTTCCGGCGACATAACAGGAGAAATGGCGCCGGTTTCAAACCCCGACACGGACACAGAGTTAGAAGGAGAGGAGGAAGGGGTTAGCAATCAATCGCTGTTACCGGTTAGACGATGTGACTTTGAGCGATTATATAATGATCTGAAGTCCCTCTTGCAGGCCGACATTAAGGAGGTTAAAAGGGAAGTCACCAAACTGGGAGCACGAACAGACAACTTAGAAAAAAAGGTGGACCAAACAATAAAGGTGGTTAAAAAAACGGAGAAGAAAACGGGGGACCTACAGCGATGAGCTGAAAAAACGCCAGGAAGATGCGGAAAACCACGACAGGCACAACAACATTCGCATAAGAGGGGTCTCCGAGGAGGTGGGCGACTGCGAGGAGTTTGTCGCGCGCTGGCTGGAGGCCCTGCTGCCGGACTGTAACAAGGAGGCACGGGCCATGGATCGTTGCCACAGGGCCTTCCGCTCCAGACCGCTACAGAGTGAACAGCCCCGGAACATCATCATTAGGCTGCACTTCTATACCACCAGAGAAGCGGTTCGACGCCAAACGAGGGCCCTGCAGGCGTGGAGTTTGAGGGCAGCAGAATGCTAATCTTTCAGGACTTCTCCCCCGTCACACTACTCAGGTGCCACAGCCTACTGCCGGTAAAAAAAGTCCTACGGGACCAGAATATAAGGTACCGCTGGACCTTCCCATTCGGACTGCTGGTGGCGAGGAACGGGAGGTCCACTACAATGAAGGACCCGGCGGAGGGGCCAGCATTCTTGGCTAAGCTAGGCCTGCAAGGGCCCCCATCGAGGGAGATGGAAACTGAGGAGGCACTGGAGCCCGAGTGGAGCGGAGGGGCTGGGCCGTCCAGGGCTACGGGAAATAAGAAGTGAAGGACTATAAGAGCCTCAGAAGTTGAGTTCAGATAAATAAAGTTGTGCTGATACACTAAGTTAAGTTGCCCCCACCTGATGAAACAAGGTGCCTACCACACTGGAATGCCACCCCTGGAGAGGAAACACGGTGGAAAAGCAGCCCTCAGAAGAGCCACAAAGTCCTCCAACCTATCTAAGGAAGCGGCGAAAATACCTGGGGAAAATGGTTAAAACTTACCTTGGATCCCTGTTTCGGCGATGGACGAAGATGGCGGGAGAGATGGCGCCCTCCTCGATCCAGCTTGAGGCACAGAGCCAGGAAGAAGCGAAAGGGCAGGAGGAGAGCACGCGCTCCATCCTCCTCGAGGCAGAAGCACATCCAAAATGGCGGCCGCCGGAAACCGGAAGCCGTCATCATAGAGGGCCGAAACAGCGGGCACCATCTTGGAGGGGGCAGACTGTACAGCCGGCATAGGAAGATGCATAGGAGAGCAACGCGGAGGGCTGGAAAGCCCCCACAGGCATCCAGAACACTGCCAGAGACTGAGTTAGAGTAGAGGGTAGGGGAGGGGGGTTAGAGTAAAGGATAGGGGAGGGAGGTAAGAGTAGAGGGTAGGGTAGGGAGGTAGGAAAGGGGGGTAAGCGGTAGGAGAGGGAGATAATTCGAAACTGGGAGGGGGGAATAGGAGATACAGAAGGGAAAGGCGTGTAGAGGGAGAAGAAGGGGAGTTAGAGAGTTAGCAGCGGCAGGAGTTAGAAGGTAGTAGGGAAGGAGAAAGGCAGGAGAAGGCAGGAACCGCCGCTTCATCGTGACAGAACAGTAGCCCGGGAAGTTCACAGGGATTTACAGGCCTCAAATTACGTAGCACAGAGGGGTGCGGGGGTTTAAAGTTTATAGTTACAAGTTTGATGCACTCCTCTGGTCTCAGTGCCCGGCTCCAGTCAGATGGATGGCCGGCACTTTGGTTCTGGAGGAAATGCTTCTAACAAGTAGGGGAACAGTGAGGAGGTGCCATATCTTGTGTTATATGTTGTACACTGTGTGTTCAATATATTTAGTCCCAGGAACTTGCAATTACCATCAAGCTCCCACTGGATCACAGTACCCCGCAGAATACTGTAATCCAGGTCCAGTTCGATCCCGCCAGCTGCCACCAGTTAATTACAAGCCTGTCACGAGAGCTTGCGACAGGCTGTAATTGACACCAAAACTATATATAAATACAGCTAAACCCTGTTATAACGCGCCTCGCTATACCGCGATTCGGTTATAACGCGGTTTTCCCATGGCTCCCGTTTAAAAAAAAAAAAAAAAAAAAAAAATTTTAATTTTAAAAAAAAATGTATTTATTTTTTGCACACTGCACACACTGCACACACTGCACACACTCACTGCACACACACTGCTCATTGCTCACACTGCACACTGCACACACACTGCTCACACTGCACACACTGACACACTACACACACACTGCACACTGCACACACACTGCTCATTGCACACACTGACACACTGCACACACACTGCACACACACTGCACACTACACACACACTGCTCATTGCTCACACTGCACACACACTGCTCACACTGACACACACTGCTCATTGCTCACACTGCACACACCTCACACTGCACACACACTGCTCACACTGCACACACACTGCTCACACTGACACACACTGCTCATTGCTCACACTGCACACACTGACACACTGCACACACACTGCTCACACTGACACACACTACACACTGCACACACACTGCTCATTGCTCACACTGCACATTGCTCACACTGCACACACACTGCTCACACTGACACACACTGCTCATTGCTCACACTGACACACTGCTCACACTGCACACACACTGACACACACTGCTCATTGCTCACACTGCACACACTGACACACTGCTCATTGCTCACACTGCACACACACTGCTCACACTGACACACACTGCTCATTGCTCACACTGCACACACTGCTCACACTGCACACACACTGACACACACTGACACACTGCTCACACTGCACACACACTGACACACACTGACACACTGCTCACACTGCACACACACTGATACACACTGCACACTGCACACACACTGCTCATTGCTCACACTGCACACAATGACACACTGCTCATTGCTCACACTGCACACACTGACACACTGCTCACACTGCACACACACTGACACACACTGCACACTGCACACATACTGCTCATTGCTCACACTGCACACACTGACACACTGCTCATTGCTCACACTGCACACACACTGCTCACACTGACACACACTGCTCATTGCTCACACTGCACACACTGCTCACACTGCACACACACTGACACACACTGACACACTGCTCACACTGCACACACACTGACACACACTGCACACTGCACATTGCTCACACTGACACACTGCTCATTGCTCACACTGCACACACTGACACACTGCTCATTGCACACTGCACACACACTGCTCACACTGACACACACACACACACACACACACACACACACACACACACACACACACAAACACACACTACACTTATACATAAATCAGCCTTACCTTACCTTGGGGATGATTTTTGAGGCATGTGGCTGCAGGGTGGGGGTGGTGCTGCGGTGGAGGGGGATGATGGCTGCTGCGGGGGCCCCCGATGCTGCGGGGGCTGGTGGGATGGCCCGGTGCAGCGCGGGGGGGCATGGGGGGGGGGGGAGGGCAGGACGACCCTGCGCTACGGCAGGGCCAGGGGGCCCTGTATTGCAGCGCGAGGGCCCTGTGCTGCGGCGGGGGGAGCCGGACCGGAGGGGAATCCCCCCTCCCATCTCGTCACGCGGTGGCAGGGGGAGCCGGAACCGGAGGGGAATCCCCCCTCCCATCTCCTGTCACGCGGTGGCAGGGGGAGCCGGACCGGAGGGGAATCCCCCCTCCCATCTCCTGTCACGCGGTGGCAGGGGGAGCCGGACCGGAGGGGAATCCCCCCTCCCATCTCCTGTCACACGGTGGCAGGGGGAGCCGGACCGGAGGGGAATCCCCCCTCCCATCTCTTGTCACGCGGTGGCAGGGGGAGCCGGACCGGAGGGGAATCCCCCCTCCCATCTCCTGTCACGCGGTGGCAGGGGGAGCCGGACCGGAGGGGAATCCCCCCTCCCATCTCCTGTCACGCGGTGGCAGGGGGAGCCGGAACTGGAGGGGAATCCCCCCTCCCATCTCCTGTCACGCGGTGGCAGGGGGAAGCCGGGACCGCGGGTAAAAACACTGATGCGGCGGCCATTTTTTTTTTTTTAAATTAGCGCGACCCCGTTAGTAACGCGGTGGTCTCGGGGTGGACCCCGAGGACCGCGTTATAACGGGGTTTAGCTGTATATATATACCTGGGTTTGAACTGGGACGAGACTTAAGATATAATAAAGTGATTTTATTCCTTGATAAAGGTGAACACAGCAAATATGTACAAATAACAGGCAAAATATAGACACTTACTTAAAATGGAAATGATGAAGCAGTTATATCTGGACTGGCAGTTCATTCAGCACTCTTCATAGTCATCAAGACACCAAAGACATGAAAGACCTCTGGCAGGAAGACAGTGCATAGCGTTTCTCTCAGCAATCAGGAAATCCTTCAGCAAACGAAGACACAGGAATATAGGGAACAGCAGTTGATATATCCTTTGTCCCTCTATTCTTAACCTTAAGCACAGGGGATTGGTTTTCAATTACCTCCAGCCAATCTTTAACATGGGAACACATCTCAACACATGCCCCATGGGAACACATCTCAACACATGCCCCCCTGCTAGCTGGCACAGGCGCAGTAGAACTCTGGGGTTTCATTTCTGTAGCCCCACATATGCAAATGGAATGCCAGCCAGTCTACCCATTTGGCTTTCTGGCAGGAAAACCTTTGTTGTAAGGTGTTAAATGGAACACTTAAAAACCTGCCCTGGTCTGAGCCTTCTCCGCCCCCAGGTACACAGTGGGGTGTCAAAACCCTTTGAACAACACTTAACTCCTAGACATTTGGGCGCCACTTGGGGCCATCTGCTAAAAGGAATTTCCTCTGTCTTTGTCCATACCTTAGAATACAGTATTAAGCTTAAACATAAACGTATTAAAATATCCGGTTCTGTTGGATCTAGCAGGTCCAAACTTTCCAGTTCTCCTTGCCAGAACTGGGACACCATATGGTCCAAAAAGCGACTTGCCACGACCCAAGAAACCGGAGTTACACAAATGCACATTAAATCATTTTCATACAAAAATCTCCATTGACAAAGAAATCTCAGCTTTTCACTAAATCCCCATTGAAAGCAATGGGCAGCTCCGCCATAGACTTTCAATGGTAAATCGCCGCCATTGAAGTCAATGGGGTTTTTCTGCCATTGAAGTCTATGGGAAAAGTCCCGAACTTCAAGGGGGTCCATACTCCGTCTGGTTGGTCTGAGGGGGCTGGAAATGGGCATGCATTAAAGCCGGAATCTTGGCTACATGTCACCCAAATCCCATCCCTCTGGGCATTCCAGAACCGGAGATATGGACTTACACATTTCAACATTTTACACGGTTTGCGGTCTGGACGGCAGCCAACTAGGTTACCTCGAGGCATCTCCATTGAAGTCAATGAGCCCAATGGGAAACCGCCGCTCTCCCTCTCGGACGCCACCTGCTGGTCACTACAGGAACCAGGACTAAACAGCACAAACTCCTATTGAAATGCATTGAGCCCTAATGGCGGCCAATGGGGACCTGCAAAAGGGTGCCTGAAAAGGCGGGAAAATTACACAAAGAGCTATAATCATTAAAGAACTATTAACCCTTGTGCTCCTGGATGGATTCTAGTGTGTGTGTGATGCCAACACTGAGTAACCAGACATTACAATGGAACAGGGGAACATGCATTTACATGTCATAACAAGGGTTACATCACATTTCTGGACCTCAGCTCAGTTAACCCCTTGTCTCCCGGTGCGGTCAGGGGTGGCCAAATGGGGTGTAACCCCTTTAATCCCGGGCCAAATCCCCTCCATCGTCACAGACACTAAACCCCAAATTGGATAGATGCACAGCAGCTAATCTCCCCCTCAGACAGGACATACTAACGATTACCCAAGGACTGAGAGAGTGCCAATTAGTAGACATATGGAGGGAGCAACACCCAGAGACTAAGGACTACACATTCTTCTCTCACCCCCATAACCGTTACAGCCGAATAGACTACTTCCTTGTGTCTAATAGACTGGTTCCAGGGTCTCCCATACAGGGATACACGATATTTCGTGGTCAGACCATGCACCAATAGTGCTCAGGTGCTTTCTAAATTTGCTAGACAGGCCTGGAGCAGACTGGAGACTAAATGAGCTGCTATTGAAAATACCGACAATTGAGAGAGAGGTAGGAGAAAAGATAAAGGAGTATTTTAATGAGAACGAGGGTAGTGTGACATCACAAGCCACGTTGTGGGAGGCCCATAAGGCTACCCTCCGGGGATCTCTTATGTGGCTTGCAGCTAGACACAAAAGAGAACAGGAGCGCCAGACAAAAGAGCTGTGGGAGAAATTGACAGCTCTCACAGCAACGCATAAAATTTCCAAATGCGACTCTTCCCTGAATGAATTGTTAGATATCAAACATCAGTTAAACTTACGACTAGCCTCCCAGGCTGAGAAGGAGTTGAGTTGGACCAAACGAAGGTTTTTCGAGAAGGCGAACAAGCCGGACACACTCTTGGCTACTAGACTTAGAAATAAAGTTCCAAATTACCACATTCAATCAATTCGCACGCAGGGGGGGAGCTCACTTCTAATCCTTAGCGGATCGTGGAGGAATTTAAAACCTACTACGAGGCGCTCTATGATGGAGGTAAGGTCATACACAATCAGAAAACGAGGGACAATCTTCGGGAATTCTTAAAAGGGGAAAAATTACCAACATTGAGCAGGGCGGAGGGAGAGGCGTTACAGGAAGACTTCTCTTTAGAAGAGTTAACGGAAGTTGTAAAGTCCTTAAAGCCAGCCAAGGCGCCCGGCCCAGATGGCTTCTCAAACTTATATTATAAGAAATATGTGAAAATACTAGCCCCGCATATGCTAAAACTCTTTAATTCGGTCTTAGAAGGGGCCTTGTTCCCAGCTCAGATGCTTCAGGCATCTATCTCCCTGATCCATAAACCTGGGAAGGACCCGGCGGACTGCAGGAGCAACCGGCCCATCTCCTTAAATCAAAATTGTCACCAAGCTGCCCTTTCAGTAGAAATTCATCAACTACCAGGGATAGTATCAATGGATACTTCCCATGCTCCAAGTGTATAGCGTGTCAGTATAGTATTAAGACTAAAAACTTTTCATCATACATTACACAGAAAGAATATTGTATTAAGACAATAAATTGTCATAGCCAGTTTGTTATCTACCTTTTGGAATGCCCGTGCGGTCTACAATATGTGGGCCGTACGGGTAGAACACTACAAACAAGATTGGGAGAGCATATATACAACATCAAAAGAGGCCTCGAGTCCCATAATGTATCTCTCCACTTTAAAATAAAACATGCACAAAGTCCAGAAGATTTAAGGTGTCATGCCATTGAATGTCCCACATTTTGCAAGCGAGGAGGAGATAAGCTGAATTTCATCTCCAAAAGAGAGTCATTTTGGATTTTTGAATTAAAAACGCTCAGTCCTCAGGGGTTAAATGTCGAATTTGACTTATCAGCTTTTCTTAAATAGAATCACAATAAAAATTGCACAGTATACTGTCTGCCGACAAATTTTAGAAGTATCGCATTTCTGATCTAGCTGTGTACTATATGTGGTTGCCTGTGATATCTCATTGAATATCATCAAATATCATTAAGTACTATTAAGTTCACTCATTAAATATTATGAAGTTTATTAATTAAATTTCATTAATTGTTTAGAAAAATTTAAAAAAATATATAAAAAAGATCACTATATTATTAATAGCGCTAATTAACATATATATTCAATTGATTAAATTTATTTAAAATGATTTTATATTAATAATCTGCACTTATAATATATTCACCATATTCACTATATTTAATTAATTAGTTCACTCATAAATGATAAATATTTATCAAAGTCGCGTTCCAAGGTTCCTTCCTGATGCATTGTCTCTCCTATATAAACCAGCATCACGTCTGACTGTATATTTCGCTGATTATGTTTGTTAATAACATCTGTTAAAACTAACATCACTGTATTTACAATCTTATTCTGGCATTGAATTGTTTTGTTTTCAAGGTAATTTGATGTGTGTCGCCATATTTGGACATATCCACTCTGACACATTAGCTCAGGTACTGTGATTCAATATTTTACTCATTAAGTATTATGAAGGAGGGTTAATTTCGTTCCCCCATTGAATAGGAATCACAATCTGGGCTTATATGAATCAGTACAACAATTATTTTTTGCTTATAGAATATTTGCTTATATAATAATTGCTCTTCATCCATATTGCATTGATGTGTGTATAATGTTATGTGTGTACATTTTTGCTTGTGTCACTCATGTATGTATTGTCATTTATATATGTAATGTCACTCTGAAGTATTGTCTACATTTAAGTCCTATCAGAAGACTCTTTGCTCAATTAGGAGTTATCCAATTAACAATTACCATTATTGAAGGAAAAAGTATATATATAGAAGTATGGACCCATGCAGTAACTATCCCTGACGAAGAAATCCACTATTTGGAGTTTCGAAATGCGTAGGAGGTCTTTTGGCATCGCAGGGACACCGTAGCTGTGAAATCCAAGCGGTGACGTCAGAGGAGGAGTTGATCGACCGGACTCTGGTAGCAAGCAGCAAGCAGACTCCTGAGCAAAGAAGGGGATCCTCCTTCGTTGACTGGCGTAATTCACCCCACGGCAAGCGGTTTACCTGCTGACAAGACCATTATACAAATGCTTATGTCCTAGTCACTTCTGGTGATTAGGTTTCCAATTTTACCAAAGCGGAGAAAGTTTCAAGAATTTTTGTTCTAGTGCAGAGGCACAGAAAGTTTTTTGATTGATATCATTGTGTTTTATAATGTGTTTTTATAAAATGTAATCAATTGCTCTCTTTATTCTATATCCTTGTTGTCCCTGGGTAATGCACTATTGCAGTGGGTCTGCATGTTTTGTCTTTTTTCTTGAGGTAATCCATCCAGAGAAGAACTTTGTCTACGATCTCATCCTTACCCTTGCCTCAGCGCCACAGGAGTTCAACAAGACCTTACAGATAAGATTGCGCAACTTGAACAACAGCATAAGCACACAGCCTCCAAAAAAATATTTAAACAACTAAACCAAACTAGAGCAGCCCTCAAACACACCCAACTCGAAGAGGTAGAGAGAGCACTGAGATGGACCAGACAAACATTTTATGACAAGGGCAACAAGGCCGATAAGCTCTTGGCCACTAAACTCAGAGGCACCCGAATCAAATCCCATATCTCTAAAATCCGTACTAAACACGGACAAATTTCATATTTAGAGAAAGAGATAGCTCAGGAATTTGCGGATTTTTACTCCGACCTCTACAACCTACACCCCCCTAACCATGACCCGATATCCCTCGAGACAATCACACAATACCTGGAGCAATGTAACCTCCCATCCCTTTCGAACGAGGAACAAGATAATCTAAACAAAGAAATCTCCCATGAGGAGGCATTGGTTCCCTTAAATTAGCCAAAACGCCCGGCCCGGACGGTTTCACCAACGCTTATTATAAAACATTCTTGCTGATTCTCTCCCCCTACCTCCTAGATATGTTCAACTCTTTCCTGCAAGGGGAACCGATCCCCTCTACAATCACCGCGGCAAACCTGGCAATTATCCACAAGGAGGGTAGAGACCCTCTCCTTTGTGGCAACTATAGGCCAATCTCCCTTCTAAATACCGATCTTAAACTCTACAGCAAGATTTTGGCAAAGAGGCTCAACCCAATTCTCCCATGCCTCATTCATACAGATCAAGTAGGATTTGTGTCAGGTAGACAGGCCTCTGACAACACCCGCAAAATTGTGTCCTCCGAGACTACTTTACTTCTTCCAAATACTCCCTGTCCCCGTCCCATTAACAGCCCTGAAAAATATCCAGGCCCTTATGTTCCAATTCATCTGGAATGATAAACGACCAGGAGTACCTAGGTCTGTGATGTTGTCCCCCAAAACGAGAGGAGGTGTGGGGGTCCCCGACGTGATCAGATACTATTCGGTGGCCCAGTTGAAGCAGGCTGTAGTTTGGAATCACGACCCGGCCTCCACCTCTTGGCTAACGATCGAATCACATCATGCTGCTCCTGCCACCCTCCAGGTCCACCTCTGGTCTGCTGCAGGAAGGGAGGGAGGACCACGGCGATTTGCTCTGGGGGCAATGAGATGCACATGGGATGTCTGGCTCAAAAACAAAGGGAAGTACGGCCTGCTAGCTACCCCATCCCAACTTACCCCTATTTTTGGAAACCCACATTTCCCGTCTGGGTGCTCCAAAAAACAATTCGACCAATTCCAAGGTCTAGGAATAAGGCTGATTGCCGATCTGCTGAAGAATGAGGAGATTCTCTCCTTCCATGAACTCCGCGACAAACATCAACACCAAGGTCTCCATCTGTACAAGTTCCTGCAAATTAGGCACTTCCTCTTATCCCTTGCCCCGAATGCTAAATTCCCCCCATTAACCAGGTTTGAATCCCTCTGTAGCAAAGGCTCCTATCAGAGAGGTCTGATCTCAGAGATCTATAGGGGGATGGAATCAGCAACCGACCCCCCAATCCACCAGTATATGCAAAAGTGGTCCGAGGACCTCAATGTGCAGATAGATATAGACGAGTGGGAGGAAATCTGGGAGTTGGCCACAAAGACCTCAATTTGTACAGTGACAAAAGAAAACATATATAAAATACTATTCCAGTGGTACCTGACCCCGGCTAGGCTGAGCCAGATCTTCCCCGGCACACCCGACCTGTGCTGGAGGGGATGTGGTCAAAAGGGAGACATGGCCTACATTTGGTGGTCATGTCTGGAGATTCAGAGGTACTGGACCAAGATCCAGAAGCTCCTACAAGAGACTACGGGGCTTCTTTTTCACCCTGGACCCCTTGGCCTTTGTGCTGAGCAAACCCATAAATGGCCTGACCCCCCCGCCCCCCCCCCCGTGAGTAGACTAGTATCAGCTATCCAACCGCAGCCAGATGCTCAATAGCGGCGGCGTGGAAACACACCAAAGCCCCAGCGAGAAACACGGTTTTAAGAAGAATAGACGAAGTCATGTCCATGGATAAATTTACAGCTATGCTCCATAAAAAATGTCACAGTTCTGGAATACCTGGGACCCCTGGGGCGGTCCGCTAGGACTAGGCCTGCATTAGGCTGCTCTCAAACAGATGGAAAAGGAGGAAGGAATCAGAGATCCCCCCCCTCCCCTGATTCCACACCACAGAATAAATATGTAATCTATATATAGCGGCACCAGAGGTCAATCCATTGAGTATAGTCCTGCAGATCTTCACTGAAGACGACCGTCTCTTCCCACCAGCCAAGGTACAGGTTAGCATATGAAGGTGCACATGTTGTGCCCATCGCTGAACCTTGGATCTGGTGGTATCGACGGCCGTCGAACAGGAAGTAATTATGTGTCAGGACTGTCACGAGAGCTTGCGACAGGCTGTAATTTTACACCAAAAACTATATATATAAATATATATATATACCTGGGTTTGAACTGGGACGAGACTTAGATATGATAAATAGAATTTATTCCTTGATAAAGGTGAACACAACAGATTATACAATAACAGGCAAAATATAGACACTTACGTAAAAGATGAAAATAATGAAAACAGTCCCATCTGAACTGGCAGTTTCATCCAGCAATCAGCCCAAGACATTGCATGGCGACCAAAAATGAAGACAAAGGATAGATGGGAAACAGCAGGTTAAAAACCCTTTGTCCCTCTATCTGTAACATTAAGACCCTGGGATTGGTTTGCAATTATCTCCAGCCAATCTTTGGTGGGGGAACACATTTTAGGACAGGCCCCCCTGCTAGCTGGCACATCTGCAGTAGAACTCTGGGGGGTCTCAGACTTAACCAAAAGTTCATATTTACTGCAAATCATTGCATAACTTCCGCTCCGTAATACATACAGTCAGGTGAGATATATTACTGCATTCTGGGACACCTGACGCTCGTAGGAAGACCAAAAATTACATTGTAATATGAACATTAATAGAGATATTAATATCTGGCATTTAGCAGCATTTACATATTCAATGTTTAGACTTCCCAAGATTGGCTTACTCTCGCCAATACACTTATGTAATTCTTAGCCGGTTCAGCCAAGGACATCTCATAGTATCCTTATATTTAATAAAGTTACTCACTTTTGATATCCTGTTGGGGAATACCTTTTGCTGGAAGGTGTGAATAACAAACCCTTCCCTTCCTTTTGCCTGCTTCCCGCATAAACAATTCCCCTGGGAAGCCAGGCTCAAATCTAGCAGAATATCCTATTTAGCATCCTACTGGCCACGTCAATAAACCTTTTGAAGTGGGCTTTTGCTTTTCGCATAACCAATTAGGTCAGTTACCTATTGATCAGGGCGATGTATCACACCTCTCTGTTGATATACACTTCCAGTGAATACTCATATGAGGCACCATTTGGCTCCTCATGCATTACAAAGACAGGCATTCTGCCTTTTGTCACCAACCTGGGTTTAAATCCCAGGACAAAATCAACTGCAGGGCAGTTTTAAAACACAGAGAACCAATATTTAGGCAAAAGCTTGCATTCCCCCATCTGCATCTATCATGTGGGGTTCTAAAACCTTCTCTGTTCACATTCAACTTCAATTAACCCTTTGAAGTCCAGATTTCCTTAAAGGACATAATACAGTGGGATTTCCTTAAACTGTAGCTCATTAACCCCTTAAGTCCCAGTGGGTGGGTTATGCAGACCCTGATCCAGCAACAACATCATTTACACAGGGGAATAAGCATTTTCATGTTATTTTGCAAGGGTTAAGTCACAGTTCTGGGCCTCAGCCCAGTTAACCCCTTGTCTCCCTGGCGAGGTTAGAGGGGGGGCCCTTGGGGGGTAACCCCGTTAATCCCGGGCCAAACCCTCCCTACCGCCACAAGGACGTAGTCCAGCAGTTGTATCACAAAATCATTGTGAACAAACAGGTCAGTACCTCGTCCTCGTAGAAAGTGTGAAGTGGCACAGAGCCCTCTATCATGTGGAATACAAGTATAGAGGGCCTCTACATTTAGACCTACCAATAATGTGTCGGGATCAATTAAGAGATCCTCCAACCTCCTTAGCATGTCTGTGGTATCTCTGAGATATGAGGGGAGACTCTCTACAAATGGCCTTAAAATCTTATCAACGTACTTACTAGCGTTCTCCGTCAAGTTACCCAGGCCTGACACCATTGGTTGACCTGGGGGGGTCTTAGTATTTTATGAACCTTGGGGAGGCTATAAAATGTAGCTATGCATGGTGTCTTCCCCAAGATAAAGTCAAATTTCTGCTTCGTTATAACCTTTGACTGTAGACCATTCCGTAGAATAGTGAGGAGTTTAGCACGGAATATGGTCATAGGGTCTGAGGAGAGAACCCTATAGCATGAATTATCTGACAGCAATCTCAGATTGTCAGTGACGTAGTCGTCCCAGTTAAGGATGACGACATTCCCCCCTTTGTCAGAGGGTTTAATCACGATGTGCTGATTGCTTTGAAGGTCTGAAAGGGCTTTCAATTCAATATTGGACAAGTTGGACCGTGTTACGGTTTGTGAAAGGAGCTCAAAGTCCCATGTAACTCAATTGACAAAAACTTGGATATTAGGGCTTATCGCAAAGGCAGGAGTGAAGGTGGAGAGGGGCCTAAGATCAGTAAAAGGTCCCATACCTGGGTCACGTTCATTTTCCTCCAGGAGGTCAATTGCGTCTTGTGAGTGCATCAGTTCTTCACAGTCAGTAGGTGACATGACGGTATCTCTCATGTCCATCCTCAGTCTGTTGATGAAAAACTTGTGCAAGAGGAGTTTATGGGCGAAAAGGTGTGTGTCCTTGACCCATTAAAATCTATTGAAGCTGGCTGTTGGAAAGAAAGATAGCAATTTCTTGAGGACCTGTATATGATCTTCAGATAAAGTGAGCTTGGAAAGATTGATGATTTGTAGATCATCTAACTCACTTGGGCTATCTAATACCTCCCCCTGTACGGGCGCCTTCTCCTGTAATTGGTGCCCCCTCGTCGCCTCTCTTTTGGCCTTGTGCCCTCCCCTTCTCGTGGGTCTTTTGAGTTTGCACGAGTGTTGTACATTGTGTTCCCTAAAAAAGGAACCTGGGGTGCAGAGGAGGTGTGTGGCGCAATCTCCTGGGTGGCCGGTGTATGTGAATTATCTCTCTATCACTTTCCTGCTCACTGCCTGAGCGTTCCCATTCAGTAGATGTTTCAAGGGGATTAGTGGTTACAGGTTTGGGTTTCAAATTGAATTTAAAAATCTTTCCCTCCTTGAAATCCTTGGAATCTCGTTGAAATTTTTTCTGTTTTCTAATTTTTAAATCCTGTTTAAAACATTCCGTATTCTCCTTGAGCTTCAGTTCCAATTCACTAAACTCACTATGAACTTGCCAAGTGAGAATTTCTGCAAATGATTTATCAATTGCCTCCCGTGTAACTGCAAATCTGGTTTTCTCATATGTTATGAGTAATTGCATTAGCTTTCTAGAACAATTCAGTAAGGTGCTCTCCCAAGTTTTGTTGAACGACTCATCATTGATAAGATGTGAGGGTCCAAGGTTAATTCTTAGGCCTCGTGGGACCAAACCTAGTTCAATATAATGTTCCAGACTTGAAATCTCCCACCAGGACTTAGACTGTGTCCTATACAAAGCGTCTAGTGATTGAAAGAAGTTGTGTATGTCTGGTGTTTTACTTAATTCAATGACGCTGGTAGTAGAGAACACATCACTGGCTTCGGTATGCCAGGCATAAAAATCTGTCTTGTTGGACAGAAAACCCCTCATAATAGAGGGAACTAGGGAGCAGGGTACAGGAAGGAATACACAGGGTCTACTAATTATATGGGAGATAAAAGAAAATGCACCCGCTCAACCTAATATGACCAAGAGGGTCAAAGAAACAGACTGGTGCAATAGGGCAAGGAGATAATTATCAGACACAAAGAACACTGTATGAAGCAAAGACACTGTACATACAGGTACGGCCATATATAATGCACTCAAAATCTGAGGGAGAGAGTGTATCCTACTAAATTTGCAGTACTAAAGAGAGAGTCTGGACCAAGTAGTAATGTAAATAGTGTTTATTAAAATACTTTATTAAGGAAATACAATTAAAATAAGATGGTACCAGTAAATGTAGTGAGTAAAGTAAACTGAAAATGTTTAGGTGCTGATACCCCGTAGGGGGTCTCTGTTTGGCAGATTGGCAAATGTAGTCCAAATGAGAGGACAGAAAATAGGGAGAGAAGGCCCTCAGAAAACGTATCTGAGCTTGCCCTGTGGGGACACGATCCTGGTATGGCAGGCGTAGTGAGTGTTCAGCTTGAGGAAAATCTGTCGGTATTGCGATCAGGTCTGCTGAGAGCTGCTGGCATTCGTGGTGAGAGTCGCAGTGTGCAACGTCCTTTCCCCACCCCTCTCCTGCCCGTGTGCCATAGGGGTATGTTATTGAGGGCCAGATTGGGGGAGAACATGATCCTGTTGCATTGTTCCCCCCACAGGGTCAGTATATATTGGTGTGAAGGGATTTGCCATTTTTCATTTCCTATCCCCGTGTGTAGTTACTGACGCTCAGGGTCAGTTTATGTGGGGTTCTCCTAATTGGCTTATTTAGCTACATATCCAAGTGTTTTGACCACTTACCTGAGTGGCAAACACTGCAAGCATGCACTTGTGTGTTATTTAGTCAGTGTATGGGCTTATAACCACCTTATACTGTTGTTCATCACACCTACATTGTTGCCCGCATTTGTTATTACTTTTACAGTATATCACATATTTATGTGAGGCTTTACATGTTAGGTGGTATCCATTCAAACACACACTAGTTAAAAACAAAAGAAAAAACAGCGCAAAACCTCATGGTGTAGTATTAAAAGAATATATATTGTGTGACAGCAGGTGAGTATCTCACGTACATCAATTTAGATATTCAAAAGCATGGCATGTTTTGGACATGTTACCACTCCACTACCGCAACAGCACACGACAGTCAGACCGATCGATGAGGTAAGTTCTTCTCTCTTGCAAGGTGTCGTCTCTGCAACTGCTGCCGCTGTGTAGGTCACAGGTAAGAGGGGAGATGTTGACTTCAGTCCGGGAACAATTCTATGCCTCACTGGATGCGTATGTCCGGTATACAGCAGACTTCTGATGATGTCATCAGAGTTCTGTTGCGTGTTGAAGCCGGAAGAGGCTGAATAGAAATGTCCTTGTCCGCAAAGAACTTCAATGTCCAGAGATGCAATCAAAGTGGCACTGGAACGCGCCTTACAATGCGTTTCGTCATAGAGTGACTTCGTTCCCTGACGAAGTCACTCTATGACGAAACGCGTTGGAAGGCACGTTCCAGTGCCACTTTGATTGCATCTCTGGACATTGAAGTTCTTTGCGAGGACATTATCCTCACGGACATTTCTATTCAGCCTCTTCTGGGTTCAACACGCGACGGAACTCTGATGACGTCATCAGAAATCTGCTGTATACCGGACTTACGCATCCAGTGAGGCATAGAATTGTTCCCGGACTGAAGTCAACCACATCTCCCCCCTTACCTGTGACCTACACAGCGGCAGCAGTTGCAGAGACGACACCTTGCAAGAGAGAAGAACTTACCTCATCGATCGGTCTGACTATCGTGTGCTGTTGCGGTAGCGGAGTGGTAACATGTCCAAAACATGCCATGCTTTTGCATATCTAAATTGATGTACATGAGATACTCACCTGCTGTCACACAATATATATTCTTTTAATACTACACCATGAGGTTTTGCGCTGTTTTTTCTTTTGTTTTTATCTAGTACGTGTGGTTTGTGGAGCCAGTCCACGGAATACAGCAGCATACCTCCATTATATACCTAATAACAGGTTTTATTTTTTTTGGTTGAACACAGCACTTTATTCATTGTTTATATATATATATATATATATATATATATATATATATATATATATATATATATATATATATATATATATCACATTGTAGATTAACCTAAGTTGTTTATCTATATCACTTGCTTCCTCACTATGTCACAATCCTGTGCGCATTTATCCTATTTTGTTTTTATAAATACACACTAGTGCCTATTGTGAGTGCTATGACCTTTTAGTGAACCAGTGACATCATTCTGCAATTGGCATTAGACAGTGAGGCATTTAAAGTGAGCTTTTTAAGTGATAAATATAGTTAGACAATAGTTTGACTAGAGGTGACTGGGGACTGCATCTTTCTGCAAACTTTTGACTCACGACAACAAACGGTAAGCTACTCAGATCACACTATGATCCCATTCTTGCTAACCTGCATAATTTAACCACCCACCCCTTTACAACTTCTTTCACTGCAGCCTCTCCCAAAACTGACCGCACAAAACACTGAAACCCTGAACTGACTCTAGCATTGCAATGCACCCAAACATTTGACAAGGAACAGGCACACCACTGCTGTTTAGTCTGCACACACTCACTTTGTTCACAACAGCTCATTGCAGCACTGCCTACCTCTGGCAAAATGAACCTGCTCTGTATCTTAACATTTTTTTTTCTCCTGGCCTCATGGAGATTTTACTCTCTCTACACTACAAACTCCTCCATCCTTGCCCACACCCAACATCACCATACACCCTGGACTATTGAAAAGCCTTGCACTATCTACTGAATGTTGGCATAGAACTCTCAAAACCAGCACACCAACCACTGCTCACTCTAATGGCAAACACCACAAATTTACAACCTCCAAACAACTACCCAAATTCCTACTCGTACTGTTACTCTCCTTAGCAGGTGATATTGAACCTAACCCAGGTTCTCCCATTTTAGCTCTGTCCCATGCCCCTGAGAATTCCACCTTTAAATTCCAAAAAGGCCTATCTGTCGCCCATATAAATATCCGGAGCCTGCTGCCCAAACTGGACGAACTAAGAGCATGGTGCATATGCATAAACCCAAAGCCATCATTCTTACAGAAACATGGCTATCCGTTAAAACCCTTGATGCAAATATCGCCATCCAGGGATACTCCATTTTTAGGAGAGCTAGGTCAAAGAGAGGAGGAGGGGTGTTATTTTATATTGCAGACACATTACAATTTACACTGTTAAATTGCCCATCAAGCCCACCCTCCTTTGAAATTCTAGTTCGCAAAATCTGCCTCCCCTTTTCTAAGCCCATCTTGCTTGCTGGCATCTACCGCCCCCCTAAAGTCCCTCTACAATCCCTGACTGATATCACCCAATTTCTTGGCTCCATTTCCTCTCTGAATGAGAAGAGTGAGCTGCTAGTTCTTGGAGATTTCAACTTCAATTGGCTTGACCCTAAAAACCACAAAATCCAGATACAACTCAAGTCACTTAACCTATCGCAACTCATTTCCCAACCCACATGGTTAAACCTGAAATCGCACAACCATTCCTTGCTAGACTGGATTCTCTCCTCAAACCCCAGCAGAATCCAATCCTCTGGCATCCTTCCTGACATTTTCAGTGACCATGCAATAGTGTACTGTGTAAGTAAAATTAAACCGACCCAATCAAGCCCTAACGTTCTCCTCACTAGAACATTTAAAAACTTTAACCCACAACAGTTTCTGGATGACCTTACCAACTGCCCATGGCACAGAATCGATTTAATTCCCGACCCTGATTCTGCACTCGACTATTTCCAATCCGAGTTCTTAAAACTCTGTGATACCCATGCTCCACTACGCAAAATAAGGGTACGAGGGGCCCACCTTCCATGGGTTACAACTGACCTTATTGCACTCTATCATCTCAGGGATACCTTGTGGAAAAGCTACAAAGTAACTGGCACTACCAAGGATCTCAATCACTACAGATGCATGCGGAACATGTGCACAAAGCAAACAAGGCATGCAAAAGCACAATATTACTCTGACAATCTCCACCAAAATAGAACAAATCCAGCTAACTTCTGGAAGGTTATCAACAATATATTCCAGCCTCCTAACCATCAACAACCAAGTAATATCACTAAGGGGGATATTACTCTGACAAACCCCACTGACATTGCAAATGCATTCAATGATTACTTTGTGGGGTGTGCCACTAACTTATTAGCAAAACGCAGCCCAAACCACAAACCTGAATCTCATCCTGGGAGTACCCCTATAGTCCCACCCCCTCCCAACACTGCCCACAATTTTCAATTTGGCCTAGTATCTGAAGAGGAGATTATACAAGTGCTCCTCAAACTAAAACTAAGCAGCAAATGTGGACCTGACTTACTACAATCTAGGTTCCTACGACTTGGTGCCCCAGCCATTGCCAAACCAATTGCGTCCATAGTCAACTCTATCCTGTCTGCAGGCCATATCCCTAAGACATGGAAAACTGCCAGAGTTGTCCCAATCTTCAAAAGTGGGGACAAAAACACTATCTCAAACTACAGGCCAATCTCACTTCTCCCAATTCTATCCAAAGTCATGGAAAAATGTGTCCACTCCCAATTAAGCGATTTCTATACCAAGACAAATTTCCATAGCCAATTCCAATCTGGGTTTCGTCCCAAACACTCCACCGTAACTACCCTGCTAAAAGTTTGCAATGAAATCTAGTGTGGAATGGAATGGGGACAACTCACTGGTGCAGTATTCCTAGATTTTGCAAAGGCTTTTGACACAGTTGATCATGCTATCCTGCTTAACAAACTCCAGAGCTCTGGAATAGGGAAGCATGCTTTAAACTGGTTTCAGTCCTACCTATCAGGAAGATCCCAACATGTGTCCATCTCAGGCTCTAACTACAACCCCCTGGATATCACCTGTGGTGTCCCGCAAGGCTCTGTTCTGGGGCCCCTACTCTTCTCAGTGTTCATTAATGATCTTCCCACAGCTTGTAAGGAAGCCTCAATACACATGTATGCAGACGACACAATCCTATATGCACACAGCCATAGCCTCTCTGACCTTCAACACATACTTCAGTCTGACTTTTTGAGACTCGAAAACTGGATTTCCCAAAACAAACTGTTTTTAAACACTGACAAGACTGTGACAATGGTGTTTGGGACCAAGACTAAATTTTTAAAGCTTCCAGTGACTGAGCTCCTGATAAGAACCAACGCTAACACCACCCTAACCCCTGTCACTAGTTTTAAATACCTGGGCTTATGGTTTGACTCCCACTTAACATTCGGGATGCACATTGATACCCTGAAAACCAAGACCTATGCCAAACTAGGGGTACTTTACAGGAACAAATCCTCCCTAAGTCTCCTGGTCAGAAAGCGCAGATGCTAAGGCCAATTATTGACTATGGAGACATAGTATATGGTTCAGCACCTCAAACCCACCTTGGAAAACTTGACACCCTCTACAATTAGCCCTAATATCCAAGTTTTTGTCAATCGGGTTACACGGGACTTTGAGCTCCTTTCACAAACCGTAACACAGTCCAACTTGTCCAATATTGAATTGAAAGCCCTTTCAGACCTACAAAGCAATCAGGACATCGCGATTAAACCCTCTGACAAAGGGGGGAATGTCGTCATCCTTAACCGAGACGACTACATCACTGAAAATCTGAGATTGCTGTCAGATAATTCATGCTATAGGGTTCTCTCCTCAGACCCTATGGCCATATTCCGTGCTAAACGCCTCACTATTCTACGGAATGGTCTACAGTCAAAGGTTATAACTAAGCGGGAATTTGACTTTATCATGGTGAAGACAACACGCATAGCTACATTTTATAGCCTCCCCATGGTTCATAAAATACAAAGACCCCCCAGGTCGACCAATTGTGTCAGGCCTGGGTAACTTGACGGAGAACGCTAGTAAGTACGTTGATAAGATTTTAAGGCCATTTGTAGAGAGTCTCCCCTCGTATCTCAGAGATACTACAGACATGCTAAGGAGGTTGGAGGATCTCTCAATTGATCCGACACATTATTGGTAGGTCTAGATGTAGAGGCCCTCTGTACTTGTATTCCACATGATAGAGGGCTCTCTGCCACTGCACACATTCTACGAGGACGAGGTACTGACCTGTTTGTTCACAATGATTTTGTGATACAACTGCTGGACTACGTCCTGACACTATATTGTATAGTGTACTCAGCGCTTCACAATAATTACTTCCTGTTCGATGGCCGTCAATACCACCAGATCCAAGGTACAGCGATGGGCACAACATGTGCACCTTCATATGCTAACCTGTACCTTGGCTGGTGGGAAGAGATGTTCGTCTTCAGTGAAGATCTGCAGGACTATACTCAATGGATTGACCTCTGGTGCCACTATATAGATGACATATTTATTCTGTAGCGCGGCACCAGAGAGTCCCTCATCCAGTTTATCAGTATCCTTAACAATAATGGACTTAATCTACGGTTCACGACTGACATCCAGACTGATAGATTAACCTATTTGGATATCGCCATCATTAAGGGTAACAATGGCAACATTTCTACCACATTACATCGCAAAGAAACTGCCATTAATAGCCTCCTGCTGGCAGACACACAACATCCTCCACACTTGGTCAGGAATATCCCTGTGGGACAATTTTTACGCATTCGGCAAAATTGTTCGTCTAATCTTGACTTTGAGGAATAGGCTAAAATAATGACGAGTCGCTTCCTCCAACGGGGATATACGAAATGATGCATTAGAAAAGCCTATATAAGAGCCAAGCGATCCACACATGCAACTCTTTTTCATGGGACCAACTGGAAAACCCCAGCCAACACATTGGTTCGATTCGTGGGCATATTCAATAACAAATGGAATAGTGCCAATATGATTCTTAAACGTCATTGGCATCTACTTCTTGAAGACTCTGATCTCAAGCCAGTTTTGAAATCCTATCCGACACTGGTTAGTCGTAGGGCTCAGAATATAAAGGATCGGCTGGTACACAGCCATCTGAGCAGTGTGGCCAACAAAACCTGGTTGCCACAATGCCCTATGGGTACCTATAAGTGTGGTACATGCAAGGCATGTGAGTTCATAACCCCTACAAAAACATTTTCCAACTGAGACAACTCCCGCCAATATACAATCAGACATTTTCTGAATTGTAAGACCTTTGGAGTCGTATATCTGGCCACGTGCGGATGCGGCAAAAAGTACGTGGGCAAAACTAGATGCGAGTTCAGGCGCCGTGTCCTTGAACACATTGGTTCTATACGTAACCATTTAGAGACCCCCTTGCACGTCACGTCAATGAAGCACATAATGTTAACACCAGCAATCTCCGCTTCTGTGGCATTAATCATGTGATCATTGGGCCCAGAAGAGGAGACTGGAATCGCATTTTACTCCAAAAGGAGAGCCGTTGGATCTATGATCTCCACACTTTAACCTCAAACGGCTAGAACGAAGGTTTTCTATTTACCCCATTTTTGTGAGATTTCTCACAAGTGGTAGTACTGTGTCAGGCTTTGGCTTTTTAATGTATTGGTTAATGATTTCTTGCACTTGTTTTAGTGGCAATATATACCTATTAGTAACCATTCTATTTTAATTACATCACAGGCTAATGGGGACTGTGCTCCCCACCTTTTACTACTACATTGGTATCACTACTGACTTCCTACACTCTTAACATTCCCTTTCTTCCCTTATGGGGCTTTAATTCCTCTTTTGTTCCTCCCAGCAGAGCTCTATAAATACTGGCCACTGGGGGGAGTGAAGATCTATCCCTCTCTGGATGAAGCTAACGCGAAACGTACGTCAGAGGGCGTCATGACGTCACGCACTGCGACTCTATCCACGGATGCCAGCAGCTCTCAGCAGACCTGATCTCAATACTGACAGATTCTCCTCAAGCTGCACACTCACTACGCCTGCCATACCAGGATCGTGTCCCCACAGGGCAAGCTCAGATAAGTTTTCTGAGGGCCTTCTCTCCCTCTTTTCTGTCCTCTCCCCACCCCTCTCCCCCCCCCGTGTGCCGTAGGGGTATGTTATTGAGGGTCAGATTGGGGGAGTACACGATCCTGCTGCATTGTTCCCCCCACAGGGTCAGTATATATTGGTGTGTAGGGATTTCCCATTTTTCATTTCCTATCCCCGTGTGTAGTTACTGACACTCAGGGTCAGTTTATGTGGGGTTCTCCTAATTGGCTTATTTAGCTACATATCCAAGTGTTTTGACCTCTTACCTGCGTGGCAAACACTGCAAGCATGCACTTGTGTGTTATTTAGTCAATGTATGGGCTTAAAACCACCTTACACTGTTATTCATCACACCTACATTGTTGCCCGCATTTGTTATTACTTTTACAGTATATCACATATTGATGTGAGGCTTTACATGTTAGGTGTTATCCATTCAAATACACACTAGTGCCTATTGTGAGTGCTATGACCTTGTAGCGATCCAGTGACGTCATTTATCAGAAGCATCCCAAATAGCCATGTCACATTAGGCATTGGGAATCTGTGCTTCTGGTTTCTCAATGTGCTGACGTTTTAGTCTCATTTGGACTACATTTGGCAATCTGCCAAACAGAGACCCCCTACGGGGTATCAGCACCTAAACATTTTCAGTTTACTTTACTCACTACATTTACTGGTACCATCTTATTTTAATAGAATTTCCTTAATGAAGTATTTTAATAAACACTATTTACATTACTACTTGGTCCAGACTCTCTCTTTAGTACTGCAAATTTAGTAGGATACTCTCTCTCCCTCAGATTTTGAGTGCATTATATAGGGCCGTATCTGTATGTACAGTGTCTTTGCTTCATACAGTGTTCTTTGTGTCCACTAGTGCTACACACAGATTCAGTCTACATCCTACTACGTCGGTGAACGTGGCTCCTGCCTAAATCGCCCCCTGCTTTGTCACTTTGGTGTATGTTACCTTCCGTATGCGCTGATATACCATCCTCTGCGACCGGTTTCATTGTACCCCTTGGGAGAATTTCCTGACACTACACACACAATTTTATTTACTTTTCTGATGTCACCCTAGTTATTATACTGGGCATCTATAGAAATGCAAGGTCTATCTGCATATACTAGCAGTACTGTCCTACCACAAGTGACCCACATCATACCATATCTAACTACACTGCCGGTTTACCTCTTACTAGCATACAACCGTGGCATTTTTGAACAAAAGCACTGGATGGCGCTCAAACACTTATAAGTAAAGTGAAAAAAAAGTGCAAACAGATAATACTGTGTACTTTAAAGTGAATGACAATATATATATATATATATATATATATATAGATATATATAGATCTATATATATATCTATATATATATATATATATATACTAGCTGAGAGACCCGGTGCTGCCCGGTACCAAAACCTCCTGCTCCCTCCTCTCTCCACATCCCTCTCCGCCTCCCCCCCCCCCAGCGCCGCTCCGGTCGCCGTTCCCCCCCCGAGCAGCTCTGTCCCCCCCCCCCTGCGCAGCACACAGTGAGACACACACACAGCGAGACACAAACGCACACACACACACAGTGAGACACATGCACGCACACACACACACAGTGAGACGCATGCACACACACACAGTGAGACACGCACACACACACACAGTGAGACGCACGCACACACACACAGTGAGACGCACGCACGCACACTCACACAGTGAGATGCACGCACACACACAGTGAGATGCACGCACACACACACAGTGAGAGAAACGCACACACACAGTGAGACGCACGCACGCACACACACACACAGTGAGACGCACGCACACACACAGTGAGACGCACACACACACACACACACAGTGAGACGCATGCACACACACACAGTGAGACGCACGCACACACACAGTGAGACGCACACACACATACTGTGATGCACTCACACACACATACTTTGACACACACACACACAAAATGTGACACACAGACACATACTGTGACACTCACACACATACTGTGACACACACACACATACTGTGACACACACATACTGTGACACACACACACACTGTGACACACACACACACATACTGTGACACACACACACATACTGTGACACATACACACACACACATACTGTGACACACACACACACACACACACACACACACACACACACACACATAATGTGAAACACACTCTGTGACACACACACACACACATACTGTGACACACACACATACTGTGACACACACTGTGACACACACACTGTGACACACACACACACACACACACACTGTGACACACATACACAGTGACACACACACACAGTGTGACACACACACACAGTGACACACACACAGTGACACACACACACACAGTGACACACACACACAGTCTCACACACACACACACACACAGTGAGACACACACACACTGTGAGACACATGTCCTCGGGCACCAACAACAACTGCAGTGAGGATGCCGCAGCCTCGTCCCCCCCCCCCCCCACCGGGGGACATCAGTCCCCTCTGTCAATTCTCCGAGCTCCCACCGGTCCAGAAGGCACCTCTCTCCAATCCGGGCACTCCGCCCAGTCGGTCCTGGGCGTGGGGGGCAGAGCATGCAGCGCAGGCTGCCGTGCAACCCAGAGCGTGTGCGAGCTGGCGTTGGGAGGACGGTGAGCCGCCCGAGGAGCGGGAGCAGCCGCGGTCCCGGACGTGGGGGGCAGAGCATGCAGCGCAGTCTGCAAGGTGCATGGCGCCCTGGAGCAAGCGCGAGCCGGCGTCGGGAGGACAGTGAGCTGCCCAACGAGCGGGAGCAACCGCAGCGTGCATGCACCACCAGGCCGCTGGACAGCTCGGAGCACTCGTGCAACACGGAGGTGTCAGGGGGGCACCGGGGATAGGGAGGGGGGAACGACACTGGGGGCAGTGTGGGGGGGATTGACACCGGAAGGCAGGGGGGGCAATATCCGGTAGGGGTGATACCCGGGGGCAGGGGGACTCAGCGGGAGACAGAACAGGAGGGAGAAAGAAAAGAAGAGAGTGGCCAGGCGGTGGTGCGAGGGTGGGGGTGATACCCGGGGGCAGGGGGACTCAGCGGGAGACAGAACAGGAGGGAGAGGGAGAAGAAGAGAGTGGCCAGGCGGTGGTGCGAGGAGGAGGAGGGACGGTCGAAGCCACAGAACAAGCCAATGAGAGAGGGGCGGGCCATGGAGCAATCTGATTGGCCAGAGGCTGAGTGACAGACCAATCAGATTGCCCCTAGACACAGGGAGACACAGGACGGACATACAACGGTTTAAAAAATATATATATACAGAATAGATATATATATCTATATATATATATGACAAAAAGAAGACAGCGCGGCTCCCATAGCATAATACGTAATTTAATATTTAAAATGAACATGCAAGTGAATCATGGACACTTACATTGTGCAAAATGAAATAAACAATAAGTAAGGTCTTTACAGTCACTTGATGGAGCCTCCGTGGATAGTTGCTGTGTATGGAGTCCAATACACTCCTGTCGTGGATGCCAGGAGGGTGCGCGCGCACCCGGTCTCCCCCTGGTTGTAAATCCCGCGAGAGTACGTGTCCTCCGATACTACGGGATACTGACACGGCAGTCAGACTTCCTGCATAGGATCCCAAGCGTAATAGATGACGGACAGGCTCCAAAACGAGCAAAAGACAAAACTGCTCAAAGATTGAATAGTGTACAATGAAAGTCCAATGCTAGCTACTTACCTACGCGTTTCATCGCGATATGCAACTTCCTCAGGGGAAAAGCTGTACTAACAAGGATGCCATGGATATATATACCATAATTAAATAGAGCACATTAAAAACACCTGAATGCAAATTGATAATCATTAACTATTGAAGGGCTGGAGAGGGAAAAGGGGAATGAAATATAGGGGTAACATAGGAAAATACATGGTACATAAAATATTACAAAAACTATAATCATAAAAGATATGTGTATATACATATACATGTTCAAAATTGATATACATATTGATGTTACTAAACACAAATATGATGAATGATACACAATAATCTAATAAAATTGTATGTATGAATTTCTTAAAACATACATAAATATATACATAATCATGTATATATATGTATGAAATATGATACCTGAACAGCATATTAATTCAACACAAATAAAAATGTTAATAAAAATGTTAATAAAAATGGAATGGATGAAAAAGAGTTGTCAAAATAGAAATGAAAATGAAAATAAAAATAAAATGAAAGTAATAATAATGAAAATAAAAATAAAGATAAAAATAAAAATGAAAATAAAAATGAAAATAAAAATTAAAATAAAAATAAAAGTAAAAGTGAAAATAAAAATAAAAATAAAGTTAAAAATGAAAAAAAAAAGAAAGAAATTACTATATTAAAATAGAGACATCAAGCAATACAGCCATTAACCTGAGAGTAAGGTATTCATTCCCCAATGATAACTACAGAAATCAGTTACAATAGTGTTATTGGATTGATGATGATATAAATACACACCCATGGTGATGTAGTCATAAAACGAGCAGGGGCACCCAGAACACTATACCAGTGTGCTGGTATCTATATGTTCATTAAACCCCTTAGGTGACAGAGTGTCCAAGGTATAGATCCAGAAGGTCTCTCGCAAACATAACCTCCTGAATCTAACCCCCCCCCCCCCACCCCAATGAGAGACACTGGTATGTGTTCAATACCCCTGATAGTTAGAGATGCAGGATCTTTATTATGACAGATAGAGAAATGTTTGGAGAGACTATGAGCCAGATTACCATTAATGATGTTACATCTATGCTCTAAAACCTGGTACTCATAGGTCGAATGGTTCTCCACAGGAACATGAGAGAAGGTACACTATATAGGTGGAGAGACAGTTTATCCTGCCCTTTATATCATGCTCTCCCTTGTTGGAGAAAGAACAGAATTTATCACCGGCAATGAGATGTTTACATGTAAGACATCTAGTATGTCCACATGAAAAGTTGCCGGAGAGACGGTCAGAAGAAACTGAATCTCCATCCTTGATCATTCTCAATCGACTAGGGGCCACAATGTTTTTGATATTTCTAGCTTTTTGTAGGTGACTGGAATATATGCAGGTAAAATGGGTCCCAAAACAGGATCATTCCTGAGAATATCCCAATGATTGTTCAATATCTGTTTAATTTTATACGCAGACTGATTAAATTTAGTGATTAATCTAGGACACGTGTCCTGACATGAACCAATATCATGTTTAGCAAGGGAATAGGTAGTGACTTTTGATTTAGATTGGGCAAGAAGAACATCCCTGTTTATATTCTTGACCTCATTGAGAGCACAAGTGACAATCTCCTCCTTGTAGCCCTTGTGAATAAATTTAGAAACCAATTCCTGTCCTTGAATTTCAAAATCTTTCTGAGATGAGCAGTTCCTCTTTAGCCGATAGAATTGGCTCTTAGGAATATTCTCCAGCCACTTTTTGTGGTGATTACTTGATGCGTAAAGATAACTATTGACAGATACTTCCTTAAAGTGAGTTTTTGTGGATATCTGACCCTCATCATCATCTGTAACAAATAAAACGAGATCAAGAAATGTAATTTGTTTGGACTGAATTTCAAATGTGAATTTCACACCCATCTCGTTTGTATTGAAGGATTGGAGGATGCTGAGAAGTTCATCCTCCGCACCTTCCCAGATGATGATGATATAATCTATGAAACGGCCATAGAACACTAGGCCCGCCCCCAGTCTAGCGTTCGCCCACACATGAAGGTCCTCCCACAACCCCATGTATAGGTTTGCATAGCTGGGGGCAAACCGTGTGCCCATGGCCGTTCCACAGACTTGCAAATAAAAGTCATCTTCAAACAAAAAGTAGTTATGCTGTAAAATAAATAATATACTGGAGAGTATAAAGTCCTTCTGACCTTGATGGAGTGAGGGATCCCTATCTAGAAAATAGGTAACAGCCTCCAAACCCCTGTGATGCTCTATACATGTGTACAATGAATAGACATCACAGGAGGCCCAGTGATATGTGGGTTTCCAACGAATGTCCATGATAGAGTCGATGAATACAGTGAAATATATATTAACAGTGAGTGAAATGAAAAGCAAAGAGATCTTACTTCTACCCTTTAAAAGCTTGTTCCAAAAGCTCAACAGACAATTGTTACAAACAGTAGGGGAGCCAGATAAAATGCCATGAAATAAAGAAAAATCACATTGCACAGTGCAATATAGCAATAAAAATGAGATAATACAAGTGAAATAAGTAATCTATAGGTGTTCTACTCACAAGTGGAGCATAATATCAACGCAGAGATCCAACACAGTGGCAAGTTGTCTCCGGGTGATGTAGGTGATGCATATGATCCTTCCAAAGCTCAAAGAAAGAAGAAGAGAACCAGTTCAAAATTTTTATCAACACATAAAATACAAATGGAGGCTTATATGGTTTCAGCAAACATCAGGCTGTTCCCTGCGTCTACTGCACCGATTGACGTCACTACCTATTCCGGAGTTTGATACGCACGCTGACACGCACGTTGCTTCTGGGTTCTCTCTCCTCTCTCCTCCTCCATGGATCGCTAGATGGTCCAAAACTCAACGCGTTTCACTGTGCTTGATGGGCAGCTTCATCAGGAATGGCCATCTGATGCATCACTCGTGGGATCTATACCCAAATTCATAGCCAAGGTGTAGTCTGATTGGCCGAACTTAATAAGGTAATCTGACTACCTAATGTGTAACACAGTAAAGCCTAAGTAATGCCTCAATGAGGAGTAATCACACATACAAGTTTATACAAATAAATAAAAATAAGTACATCAATTAAAGGTAAACTAACAAGACTTATGTTCCCCACGTGTCAGCCTTCGGAGCCAGCGATTGGGGTTATTTCCCCCTTCCATCCGATCGCTCAGAGTTATTGTGCATGGGCAGATGGTACTGCCCTTGTGGCTGACCGGCTGCAGCGAGATGGCTGCACAAATTGCCAGGCCTTGTTTGATCCTGGCCCTGGGAGTTCAAATAAATGCATGACCCCTGTTTGTTTAGAGATGCAATCAGATAAGAAGCAGGGCACAGCGGATTTCTACAAACAACCCTATTTATTGGGCCAAGTAATGACGTTTCGGCAGACACAGCTGCCTTCTGGAGTGCAGACAGGGATTCCCTGAACCAAGTGCACCGGTGAATATAAGTATTTTTTTCCCCTTATTGGTGTGCAGCTATATTTCTGGGTTAGAGATGCATACACTGCTTGCAATATAGTCCCACGGGCCGTATAATTTTCTCTTGAATATCCCAGTTGCTGAATAAAACCCATGAATAACTTCTAGATGTAATCTCTTCAATATACTGTATGCTTGTGTGTGCGCACAATCTCACCCATAATCTCTACATGCCTCCTATAAGGCGTGACTGTAATTTCTTAGTCATGCTGATTCTCCGACTCCCCAGTTGTGCACTTAACTGCTACTTCAACCAAAGGGAACCAGAGCAGACGCTGGTCAGGTGGCTTCCACTTCCTACAATACATACCGTTCCAGAAGCACAGGTCTTTGTAAGAAAGGCTAATTCAAGCAATAATCAATGTCACTGGTGTGCCTCTCTCCCTTCCTTTTCATGATTCCATGTATGTAAAGTGCTTTGTCCATCATTTATCTTGCATGTTGGAGACTCCCCTAGCCAGGTCATAGACAAACGTTTTATTAATTATAAGAACATGCAGTCCAAAGAGGAAAACAAAACTATATGTATATATTCATAGTGCGAGACAGAAGGAGTCAGAAGCCCTTACAGGTACACGCTGTATTGCTTCTGTTTCATGGTATGCTGTTACCTGGCATCAAATGTGCATTTTGCAGTCTCGGTGTGGCTTATTCCAGGATGCGTTATTGTGTGCTACTGAAATATATATATGTTGTAGTTATTCCACTTTAAACCGTACACTCAAATAATAAACAATATATCCGGTGCATCAACATAGGCTGCAGTGAAGGGATTATGGTTATCAGTGTGTTTTTCTAATCTTCGATTTATACGGGAAACACTAGTCATAAACTGTGTACTGCATGGGAAAGGAACAGCAGAGGCACTATACAAATACTCATCTACAATTCAAGCCTTGAAAACGGTTCCATGTCTTGGAGCCAAAAGCCATCCCATGGATGGCAACTGAGTGGCCCTTGGACTGCCAGCAAATTTCACTGCTGTTGCTCCAACAGCAAAGTGAAAATGTTCCCACAAACTGCATTCTTAATATCTAGTGTTAGATGTGTGCACTTTGTGAAAAAAAAGAGGTATTTTGGGGGGTGTAACAGGGGACTTATCCCTGTTCAGTAATGTGCCTTTAATCTAGCAGTGTGGTAGTTAATTACTAAATACCACCTGCCTGATTAGATTGTTTATAAAAACCTGTCTGTTCAGACAGGAAGTGACTCTCTTTAGCTCTGACTGAGAGCTGACCTTTGGAGACACCACAATGTCTTGAGTTCTGACAGCCACACAGCAGAGCTGATTGCAAGACACCCAATAAGACTTATAAACCTGGATGCTGATATTTTTCTGTGCACGCACGGGTACGGTTCCAGGAGAGCAGAGAAGCTTATTCTACAGCTGATAAACAGATAAGACTTTCATTATTAAGAGACTGCTTATATCTGCTTATTTTCATGCTATGTGTTTGGGATAGGAGAAATGCTTAACTAATGGAGATGTGAACTAATTGCAAGGATTTCATTAGAAATACTCCCAAGTGAATGAAAGCTTTGTTTCCCCCTGTGTTTGTATAATTTCCTGATGAAAAGGAAAAGGCACAATAAAGCCTATTATAATTTCACATTATAACGACTCCAATTGTGTACCTCTGTGAACGTCCGTCTACATTTGGTGTCAGAAGTGGGATAAGAGGTGTCCTTGTAGTTAAATAGGACCGGAGATTTTTATGTGAAATTTTTTTTTATGCTTTTTGCTTACAAACAGTCTGAAAAAAAAACTCATGCAGCAGAGATCGGAATTAAAGGGATACACACCACTGAAACCACACTGCACTGAAACTTACACTGGCGACACACTTTATTCGAGCTCGGCTAGTCCCACGAATTCGGGTATACCCGGGTGTATTGAGGTTTGTGACTGTTTTCTGCCCGAGTGCATTGAGGTATTTTCCAAGCAGGGATTGAAGCATTTTATTCCCGCTGGCTGCAATACTGCACAGTATATATATATATACTGCATTACAATTCATGAATTTATGCCATCTGGTAGACACGCGAAGCATTGCAGCCTATTAAATCCTAATCATTATCATTTAACAGATCAGCCGCCCGTCAGCCAGGCATGAACCCAGGCTGGGAAGGCAAACGCAACGGGGCTTGTCAGAGGTGAGGAGCGGCGCATTCCAGGTATCTGCCAGGTACATACTGGGTATTTGCTCGAATAAAGTGTGTCGGTGCAGTACAAAAACCCAGAAGAGACTGCTGAAGTAGCTAAACCTTAATTTGCCTATCACAAAGTGTAATATGGTCATTGAAATAGGGATTTTGCCTTTCAGCCATAGTCAGGGTTCAAGAAGTGAGTCAGCCCTTGAAAAGGGATAGGTGTTTGTTGTTTTCAAAAGTTTTGCTGAAGCAGTGAATACAGATGGTGACCCAGGAGTGGTACTGATTTTGCAAATAAAGGTTACCACACCGCATAGGACTACAAGCTGTGAATGGAGTATATGCAGAAAATTGTGAAAATTGATTCAAGACTGTGCTGAAGCAGGGGAATTTTTAGCAAACCAATGCTGAGTGTAAAATTGCCCTATAGGGGGAAAAAGTGATTTCTGAACTGTGTAAAAGGTTTTTTAAAAACCAATTGCTGAATGTTGAGTCACCCTGCCGGGAAGGAAAGAAATAGTCCACTGCAAAGAATGTTTTTTTTCTGCTAAGCTACAGAAAAATAATGTGAGGCTACAAAAAGATGTGCTCACAATTTACTCTTTAGCCAGGACAGAATTGGACGATCTCAAGACTGAGCTAGATACTGCAAATGCTACTATTTCCACCATGGATGAAAAGCAGAGCCAATCTGATAAAATGGTGGCTACGCTAAAGCGGAAGTATGAGGAGGCACTGAAGCAGATGACAGTCTTCCAGCAAGAGGTTCACACTCTTCGTATAGAGCTGAATGCCTCACAACAGGAGGTCAACAGTGTCCGGACAGACATAGACGTATCTCAGAAAGAGGTTCAGACACTCCGCAGAGCACTTGATGCCTCACATCATGAGACCAACAGCTGCCGCACAGACCTGGAAGTTTCCAGAAAGGAACTACACAGTCTCACTGAGGAGCTGGACATTGCTAAAGAAACTATTGGTAATCTTGAAACAGATCTCAAAGTCTCTCAGAAGGAGCTTCAGACCCTCAACCTAGAGAAGGAAGTCTCATGCCAGGAGAGTGTCATTCTCAAAGCAGATGTGCGTAAATGGAAGGAGGACTGCAAAGAGGCCCTGAAGAATACAGAGACTGAAAAAAGAGAAAATTCAAGATTAAAAAGAGAAAACTTAAAACTGAAAGAAGAAAATTTTCAGTTAACAGAAGAAGTCAAGGAAAAATTTGACGCAGAGCACCGACTGCAGAACCAACTGCAAGGTCTGCGTACACTCCTCCAGTATGCTGAGTAGAAGCAACAAACGCTACAGGAAGAAAAACTGCAGGCTGCTAAAAAGAGGTACAAGCGCTGCAGGAACGTCTGAATACCCAGTACGTCCCCACAGAGCAGTATGAGGAGCTAAAGGCCACGCTGCATATCTTCAGAGCATTGTTGGAAGCCGAGCTTCGATACCAGGTGACTCTGTATGAGAGGGAGCGTGAGAAGGCTCAGAAACTGAAGCAGAGAGACTGTTCCATTCCCTTGAGTCAGTACACCAAAGAGAAAAAAGACGCAGTGGCAACCTTGACGACAAAAATTACAGAGTTCCAGAATATGAAGGAGACTCTGATACAGATTCCTCCAATATGGAAAAAGGTATTGGCTCTGCCCAAGCACCAGTATCCCACAGTAACTAATGCCCGTAAGGACAAGGGTACGGTGAGAGTTGGGGACTCCACGCAACTTCAAAACAAAAGTACGAAGTTTGAGCCACCAAAGAAAGCACTAGCCAAACCTACAGCTGCCCAACAGGCAACAAACAGAGGTAGGAGTGCAGAATCAAAGCCAGAAGAATCCTTAGCTGAAGAAGCTGAACTGGTGACTCCGTGGTGTGGAGAAGCTGCAGAAAGACCACTTCAAGAGCAGAAAACTCTAAGGGCTAGTCCTAACTGCTCTACAACTGTTGCCATACACTTTGTCTACAAAAAGAGGAGTGCCGATGCAACAGAAATCTCAAGACCGCGCACGCGATAAAAAGACTTTAAGTGGAAAAAGTCCTCCTCGAGCGACTGAGGAGTGCTGATCTCAAGCATCTTTGGGAGGAGACAAAAATAAACTGGAGAAAGGGCTCCAATCCCAACAGGACTGAGGGTTCTCTTCCTCCATCCACTCTCATTTAAGTCACAGAGATATCTAGAATGAGAGTGGAAGGATGGGCTTTGGCCGTGGTAAGCCCGAGCTTCCCTCAAACAGGGGAGGTATGTAACAGGGGACTTATCCCTGTTCAGTAATGTGCCTTTAATCTAGCAGTGTGGTAGTTAATTAGTTAAATACCACCTGCCTGATTAGATTGTTTACAAAAACCTGTCTGTTCAGACAGGAAGTGACTCTCTTTAGCTCTGACTGAGAGCTGACCTTTGGAGACACCACAATGTCTTGAGTTCTGACAGCCACACAGCAGAGCTGATTGCAAGACACCCAATAAGACTTATAAACCTAGATGCTGATATTTTTCTGTGCACGCACAGGTGCGGTTCCAGGAGAGCAGAGAAGCTTACTCTACAGCTGATAAACAGATAAGACTTTCATTATTGAGAGACTGCTTATATCTGCTTATTTTCATGCTATGTGTTTGGGATAGGAGAAATGCTTAACTAATGGAGATGTGAACTAATTGCAAGGATTTCATTAGAAATACTCCCAAGTGAATGGAAGCTTTGTTCCCCCCTGTGTTTGGATAATTTCCTGATGAAAAGGAAAGGCACAATAAAGCCTATTATAATTTCACATTATAACGACTCCAATTGTGTACCTCTGTGAACGTCCATCTACAGGGGGTAAAGGAGCAATGTTTGCCTGAAGAAATTAACAAGATCTATGTAAATTTTCACGAATATGCAAGCCATACCGGTTATGTGACCTTTTAATCCCCTCCATGCAATTTTCAAAAAGTGCCCATTTTGAACATTGTGAAATGTTTATTAAAATAAAACCCGCATTTAGTTTCTCGAAATTGAAAAAAATGTGATTGCATTCTGGAACGCCTGTCAGTTCGCATGTCTCTAATAAATGATAACGGTTGTTTACAAATGCTTGACATGATGCATTTTAAAGGACTTGTACGTGCATGTTAAATCGCATTACAACACAATTGTGGCTCTGTGTACATTTTCCGATACGGCTCATTTTGGCAGACAGTTGAAGGAGCCCTGGTTTTATAGATTGAGGTTTACGAAATAATGGCAAGTTTTGGCGTACTTAAAGCAGGTCTCCAGAGCTGAACTGTGTTAATTTCAGCTTCCTGCTTCTATAAATACTTTGCTCCGTAGCTGTGCGGGTATCTATGCAGGCTTGGAAGCAATGTGCCTAACATGGCGACTTTAAATGTCACGCGGGTAATAGGAAGCCGTGCCATCATCCGTTGCGGCTTTCTATGGGCCAGCGTAACCGGGACATTTAAACTTAACAGGGATACTGGCCCCACTATGGATGTATCTCTGGGAGCAGGGGGCCCATGGAGCTTAAATGAAGGCTGCGATTCTGGTCTCTGCGTGGCCGCGAACGAGCGTGCCACCGCGCGCACTCCTGCAGCCAAAGCGATTTGTGAACTTGGCTGCAGGAGATTGTAGACGCGATGCGGATGCATGGCGGACACGTCACAAAGCTGGTTCAACCTCATTGGCTGAACCAGCTAATGTGCCCTGATGTCCCACGGCAGCTGCCTGCAAATACAAAATTTGTTGTATTTTCAAAGCGCTGCCGCGTCATTGCGCTTCTTCGCCGCAGACACGGTATGGTAGGTCCCATAACAAAATACAGCAGAGTGGTGGCCGGACACACGCACACGCAGCAACGCCGGCACCATAATCCCAGCCTTACAGTTCCGCACCACAGACCCCCCTGCTTCACCAGTAATAAAAAAATTAAAAAAACATTTGAAATAAAAATCAGCCTTTTCGGTTGCTTTAATGTATGAACTGTATGTATTTATATGAAGAAAATGGGGGTTTGTGTATTTATATTTATATAGTGCCACCAATGTACCCTGCTGGACAAGATTAAAATAGAGGCCATGGCTGGCAATAGGGGGCCTGTGGGGGTGGGCCCTGTCCAATTACAGCTGTTGGGCCTGACTAGGAATAGGCTCCCCAGTTTTGCCCCATACAAGCTGGTGGCGGGTCTTATTGACTAATTGGAATAATGCGATTATTGCAGAATATGCAATAGGAGCCTGTGCTATAGAACATATTTGAGCCAAAAAATGCATCAGGAGATTACACATTCCATGCATGTTTCTCGTTATTAGAAATGACACTTCTGGATTGTTATTTTGATGCAACATTTGAGAACAAATGGAATTTTGAAGCCTGCAATTTTAATTCTCTGTCCTGAGTCTGGTTTCCTGAGAAACAAACTAACTATTTCAACTAGGGGGAGCACTGTAAACACTTCATCGGTCGGTGGCAGCTTGAAATATTGAAATTAGCAAGTGTAATAATGGCTTTACTTGTCTCATCTATGTCTGCCTTGTATCTCTTATAAATGCGAACCAAACCCCCCCCCCCCCTTTTTTTTTTAATTAATTTTTTTAAATTTTAATATTGGATATACTGTAGAACAAGCATGTCAAACTCGCGGCCCGCGGGCCGCATGCGGCCCACAACGAACATATTTGCAGCCCAGCCCAGTGGTTCCCAATCTGTGCCCCGTGGCTTGCCTAGAGGGGCGCTGCGATTATCCCTCCCCATTATCCCTCCCCATTATCCTTCCTTCATGCTGGCCGGGCCGCAGGGGATTGGCTGCAGGCAGAGAGGAAGCCGGGGGCGGAGCTTCCGCTTTGTGCAGAGCACACTGTTAGTGTGTGTGTGTCTGCCTTCCCGCTCTGCCTGCTGGTGGCTGTGCGGTGTCCCATCCCCTTGTGCCCCGAGTGATAGGAGAAGGTAGGGGTATGCTGGGGGGGGGGGGGGTGTTAGTTGTACATTTGCTTGTCCTGCACGGATCGCATGCCTTTCCCCCCCCCTCACCCCAGTCACTCACATCCGTCACTGCCTCTGCTCTCCACTGCTCTCCTGTGTGTGTGTATCTGTGTGTGTGTGTGTCTGTGTGTGTGTGTGTGTGTGTGTGTGTGTGTGTGTGTGTGTGTGTGTGTGTGTGTGTGTGTGTGTGTGTGTGTGTGTGTGTGTGTGTGTGTGTGTGTGTGTGTGTGTCTGAAAGAGAAAGTGTGTCTGAGAGAGAGAGAGTGTGTCTGAGAGAGAGAGAGTGTGTCTGAGAGAGAAAGTGTGTCTGAGAGAGACAGTATGTCTGAGAGAGAGAGTGTGTCTGAGAGAGAGTGTGTCTGAGAGAGAGAGTGTGTGTCTGAGAGAGAGAGAGTGTGTCTGAGAGTGAGAGAGAGAAAGAGAGAGAGAGAGAGTGAGAGAGAGAGAGTGCGTGTGTGTGTGTCTGAGAGAGAAAGAGTGTGTCTGAGAAAGAGAGTGTGTGTCTGAGAGAGAGTGTGTGTGTCTGAGAGAGAGATTGTGTGTCTGAGAGAGGGAGTGTGTGTCTGAGAGAGGGAGTGTGTGTCTGAGAGAGAGAGTGAGAGTGTGTCTGAGAGTGAGAGTGTGTCTGAGAGAGAGAGAGAGAGAGAGAGTGAGTGTGTGTCTGAGAGAGAGAGAGTCAGTCAGTCAGAGAGAGAGAGTCAGTCAGAGAGAGAGTCAGTCAGAGAGAGAGTCAGTCAGTCAGAGAGAGAGAGAGAGAGAGTCAGTCAGAGAGAGAGAGAGAGTCAGTCAGTCAGAGTCAGAGAGAGAGAGTCAGTCAGTCAGAGAGAGAGAGAGTCAGTCAGAGAGAGAGCGAGAGAGAATCAGTCAGAGAGAGAGTCAGTCAGAGAGAGAGAGAGTCAGTCAGAGAGAAAAAGTCAGTCATAGAGAGAGAGAGTCAGTCAGAGAGAGAGAGAGAGAGAGTCAGTAAGAGAGAGAGAGTCAGTCAGAGAGAGAGAGTCAGTTAGAGAGAGAGAGAGTCAGTCAGTCAGTAAGAGAGAGAGTCATTCAGAGAGCGAGAGAGTCAGTCAGAGGGAGGGAGAGTCAGTCAGAGGGAGAGAGAGTCAGTCAGAGGGAGAGAGAGTCAGTCAGAGGGAGGGAGAGTCAGTCACAGGGAGAGAGAGTCAGTCAGAGGGAGAGAGAGTCAGTCAGAGGGAGAGAGAGTCAGTCAGAGGGAGAGAGAGTCAGTCAGTGAGAGAGAGAGATAGAGTCAGTCAGAGAGAGTCAGTCAGTCAGAGAGAGAGAGTCAGTCAGAGAGAGAGAGAGTCAGTCAGAGAGAGAGAGTCAGTCAGAGAGAGAGAGAGAGTCAGTCAGTCAGAGAGAGTCAGTCAGTCAGTCAGAGAGAGAGTCAGTCAGTCAGAGGGAGAGAGAGTCAGTCAGAGGGAGAGAGAGAGAGTCAGTCAGTGAGAGAGAGACAGTCAGGCAGAGAGAGAGAGAGTCAGTCAGAGAGAGCGTCAGTCAGTGAGAGAGAGAGAGAGTCAGTCAGTCAGAGAGAGAGAGTCAGTCAGTCAGAGAGAGAGAGTCAGTCAGTCAGAGAGAGAGAGTCAGTCAGTCAGAGAGAGAGAGTCAGTCAGTCAGAGAGAGAGTCAGTCAGAGAGAGAGAGAGTCAGTCAGAGAGAGAGAGTCAGTCAGAGAGAGAGTCAGTCAGAGGGAGAGAGAGTCAGTCAGAGGGAGAGAGAGTCAGTCAGAGGGAGAGAGAGTCAGTCAGAGGGAGAGAGAGTCAGTCAGGGGAGAGAGAGTCAGTCCGAGGGAGAGAGAGTCAGAGAGAGAGAGAGTCAGTCAGTCAGAGAGAGAGAGTCAGTCAGCCAGAGAGAGAGAGAGTCAGTCAGCCAGAGAGAGAGAGTCAGTCAGTCAGAGAGAGAGAGTCAGTCAGTCAGAGAGAGAGAGTCAGTCAGTCAGAGAGACAGAGTCAGTCAGAGAGAGAGAGAGAGTCAGTCAGTCAGAGAGACAGAGTCAGTCATAGAGAGAGAGAGAGAGAGAGAGAGAGAGAGTCAGTCAGTCAGAGAGAGAGAGTCAGTCAGTCAGAGAGAGAGAGAGAGAGTCAGTCAGAGAGAGAGAGTCAGTCAGTCAGAGAGAGAGAGAGAGTCAGTCAGTCAGAGAGAGTCAGTCAGTCAGTCAGAGAGAGAGTCAGTCAGTCAGAGGTAGAGAGAGTCAGTCAGAGGCAGAGAGAGTCAGTCAGAGGGAGAGAGAGAGAGTCAGTCAGTGAGAGAGAGACAGTCAGGCAGAGAGAGAGAGAGTCAGTCAGAGAGAGAGAGCGTCAGTCAGTCAGAGAGAGAGAGAGTCAGTCAGTCAGAGAGAGAGAGTCAGTCAGTCAGAGAGAGAGAGTCAGTCAGTCAGAGAGAGAGAGTCAGTCAGTCAGAGAGAGAGTCAGTCAGAGGGAGAGAGAGTCAGTCAGAGGGAGAGAGAGTCAGTCAGAGGGAGGGAGAGTCAGTCAGAGAGAGAGAGAGTCAGTCAGGGGAGAGAGAGTCAGTCCGAGGGAGAGAGAGTCAGAGAGAGAGAGAGTCAGTCTGAGGGAGAGAGAGTCAGAGAGAGAGAGAGTCAGTCAGTCAGAGAGAGAGAGTCAGTCAGCCAGAGAGAGAGAGTCAGTCAGTCAGAGAGAGAGAGTCAGTCAGTCAGAGAGAGAGAGAGAGTCAGTCAGAGAGAGAGAGTCAGTCAGTCAGAGAGACAGAGTCAGTCAGAGAGAGAGAGAGAGTCAGTCAGTCAGAGAGACAGAGTCAGTCAGAGAGAGAGAGAGAGAGAGAGAGAGAGAGAGAGAGAGAGAGAGAGAGAGTCAGTCAGAGAGAGAGAGTCAGTCAGTCAGAGAGAGAGAGAGAGAGTCAGTCAGAGAGAGAGAGTCAGTCAGAGAGAGAGAGAGTCAGTCAGAGAGAGTCAGTCAGTCAGAGAGAGAGAGTCAGTCAGTCAGAGAGAGAGAGTCAGTCAGTCAGAGAGACAGAGTCAGTCAGAGAGACAGAGTCAGTCAGAGAGAGAGAGAGTCAGTCAGAGAGAGTCAGTCAGTCAGAGAGAGAGTCAGAAAGAGAGAGAGTCAGTCAGTCAGAGAGAGAGAGAGAGTCAGTCAGTCAGAGAGAGAGAGTCAGTCAGAGAGAGAGTCAGTCAGAGAGAGAGAGAGTCAGTCAGTCAGAGAGAGAGAGAGTCAGTCAGAGAGAGAGAGAGAGTCAGTCAGTCAGAGAGAGAGAGAGTCAGTCAGTCAGAGAGAGTCAGTCAGTCAGTCAGAGAGAGAGTCAGTCAGTCAGAGAGAGAGAGAGTCAGTCAGTCAGAGAGAGAGAGTCAGTCAGACAGAGAGAGAGAGTCAGTCAGAGAGAGAGAGAGAGTCAGTCAGAGGGAGAGAGAGTCAGTCAGAGGCAGAGAGAGTCAGTCAGAGGGAGAGAGAGAGAGTCAGTCAGAGAGAGAGAGTCAGTCAGAGAGAGTCAGTCAGTCAGAGAGAGAGTCAGTCAGAGAGAGAGTCAGTCAGTCAGAGAGAGAGAGAGAGTCAGTCAGTCAGAGAGAGAGAGAGTCAGTCAGAGAGAGAGTCAGTCAGAGAGAGAGAGAGTCAGTCAGTCAGAGAGAGAGAGAGTCAGTCAGAGAGAGAGAGAGAGAGTCAGTCAGTCAGAGAGAGAGAGAGAGAGAGCCAGTCAGTCAGAGAGAGTCAGTCAGTCAGTCAGAGAGAGAGTCAGTCAGTCAGAGAGAGAGAGAGTCAGTCAGTCAGAGAGAGAGAGTCAGTCAGACAGAGAGAGAGAGTCAGTCAGAGAGAGAGAGAGAGTCAGTCAGAGGGAGAGAGAGTCAGTCAGAGGCAGAGAGAGTCAGTCAGAGGGAGAGAGAGAGAGTCAGTCAGTGAGAGAGAGACAGTCAGGCAGAGAGAGAGAGCGTCAGTCAGTCAGAGAGAGAGAGTCAGTCAGTCAGAGAAAGAGAGTCAGTCAGTCAGTCAGTCAGTCAGAGAGAGAGTCAGTCAGTCAGAGAGAGAGAGAGTCAGTCAGTCAGAGTGAGAGAGAGTCAGTCAGAGAGAGAGTCAGTCAGAGGGAGAGAGAGTCAGTCAGAGAGAGAGAGAGTCAGTCAGTCATAGAGAGAGTCAGTCAGAGAGAGAGAGTCAGTCATAGAGAGAGAGTGTCAGTCAGTCAGAGAGAGAGAGTGTCAGTCAGTCAGAGAGAGAGAGTCAGTCAGTCAGAGAGAGAGAGTCAGTCAGTCAGAGAGAGAGAGTCAGTCAGTCAGAGAGAGAGAGTCAGTCAGTCAGAGAGAAAGTCAGTCAGAGGGAGAGAGAGTCAGTCAGAGGGAGAGAGAGTCAATCAGAGGGAGAGAGAGTCAGTCACAGGGAGAGAGAGTCAATCAGAGGGAGAGAGAGTCAGTCAGAGGGAGAGAGAGTCAGTCAGAGGGAGAGAGAGTCAGTCAGTGAGAGAGAGAGATAGAGTCAGTCAGAGAGAGTCAGTCAGTCAGTCAGAGAGAGAGAGTCAGTCAGAGAGAGAGAGAGTCAGTCAGAGAGAGAGAGTCAGTCAGAGAGAGAGAGTCAGTCAGAGAGAGAGAGAGAGTCAGTCAGTCAGAGAGAGTCAGTCAGTCAGTCAGAGAGAGAGTCAGTCAGTCAGAGGGAGAGAGAGTCAGTCAGAGGCAGAGAGAGTCAGTCAGAGGGAGAGAGAGAGAGTCAGTCAGTGAGAGAGAGACAGTCAGGCAGAGAGAGAGAGAGTCAGTCAGAGAGAGAGAGCGTCAGTCAGTCAGAGAGAGAGAGAGTCAGTCAGTCAGAGAGAGAGAGTCAGTCAGTCAGAGAGAGAGAGTCAGTCAGTCAGAGAGAGAGAGTCAGTCAGTCAGAGAGTCAGTCAGAGAGAGAGAGAGTCAGTCAGAGAGAGAGAGAGAGTCAGTCAGAGAGAGAGTCCGTCAGAGGGAGAGAGAGTCAGTCAGAGGGAGAGAGAGTCAGTCAGAGGGAGAGAGAGTCAGTCAGAGGGAGAGAGAGTCAGTCAGGGGAGAGAGAGTCAGTCCGAGGGAGAGAGAGTCAGAGAGAGAGAGAGTCAGTCAGTCAGAGAGAGAGAGTCAGTCAGCCAGAGAGAGAGAGTCAGTCAGTCAGAGAGAGAGAGTCAGTCAGTCAGAGAGCGAGAGAGTCAGTCAGAGAGAGAGAGTCAGTCAGTCAGAGAGAGAGAGAGTCAGTCAGTCAGAGAGACAGAGTCAGTCAGAGAAAGAGAGAGAGAGAGAGAGTCAGTCAGTCAGAGAGTGAGAGTCAGTCAGTCAGTCAGAGAGAGAGAGAGAGAGTCAGTCAGAGAGAGAGAATCAGTCAGAGAGAGTCAGTCAGTCAGAGAGAGAGAGTCAGTCAGTCAGAGAGAGAGAGTCAGTCAGTCAGAGAGACAGAGTCAGTCAGAGAGACAGAGTCAGTCAGAGAGAGAGAGTCAGTCAGAGAGAGTCAGTCAGTCAGAGAGACAGTCAGTTAGAGAGAGAGTCAGTCAGTCAGAGAGAGAGAGAGAGAGTCAGTCAGTCAGAGAGAGAGAGTCAGTCAGAGAGAGAGTCAGTCAGAGAGAGAGAGAGAGTCAGTCAGTCAGAGAGAGAGAGAGTCAGTCAGAGAGAGAGTCAGTCAGTCAGAGAGAGAGAGAGAGTCTGTCAGTCAGCGAGAGTCAGTCAGTCAGTCAGAGAGAGAGTCAGTCAGTCAGAGAGAGAGAGAGTCAGTCAGTCAGAGAGAAAGAGTCAGTAAGTCAGAGAGAGAGAGTCAGTCAGAGAGAGAGAGAGAGTCAGTCAGAGGGAGAGAGAGTCAGTCAGAGGCAGAGTGAGTCAGTCAGAGGGAATAGAGAGAGAGAGAGTCAGTCAGTGAGAGAGAGACAGTCAGGCAGAGAGAGAGAGAGAGTCAGTCAGAGAGAGAGAGCGTCAGTCAGTCAGAGAGAGAGAGTCAGTCAGTCAGAGAGAGAGAGTCAGTCAGTCAGTCAGTCAGAGAGAGAGAGTCAGTCAGTCAGAGAGAGAAAGAGTCAGTCAGTCAGAGAGAGAGAGAGTCAGTCAGAGAGAGAGTCAGTCAGAGGTAGAGAGAGTCAGTCAGAGAGAGAGAGAGTCAGTCAGCGAGAGAGTCAGTAAGAGAGAGAGTCAGTCAGAGAGAGAGTCAGTCAGAGAGAGAGAGTCAGTCATAGAGAGAGAGCGTCAGTCAGTCAGAGAGAGAAAGTGTCAGTCAGTCAGAGAGAGAGAGTCAGTCAGTCAGAGAGAGAGAGAGTCAGTCAGTCAGAGAGAGTCAGTCAATCAGAGAGAGAGAGTCAGTCAGTCAGAGAGAGAGTCAGTCAGAGAGAGAGAGAGTCAGTCAGAGAGAGAGAGAGCGTCAGTCAGTCAGAGAGAGAGAGAGTCAGTCAGAGAGAGAGAGTCAGTCAGAGAGAGAGAGAGTCAGTCAGAGAGAGAGAGTCAGTCAGGCAGAGAGAGAGAGAGAGTCAGTCAGTCAGAGAGAGTCAGTCAGTCAGTCAGTCAGAGAGAGAGAGTCAGTCAGTCAGAGGGAGAGAGAGTCAGTCAGAGGCAGAGAGAGTCAGTCAGAGGGAGAGAGAGAGAGTCAGTCAGTGAGAGAGAGACAGTCAGGCAGAGAGAGAGAGAGTCAGTCAGAGAGAGAGAGCGTCAGTCAGAGAGAGAGAGTCAGTCAGTCAGAGAGAGAGTCAGTCAGAGAGAGAGAGAGTCAGTCAGAGAGAGAGAGAGAGAGTCAGTCAGAGAGAGAGTCAGTCAGAGGGAGAGAGAGTCAGTCAGAGGGAGAGAGAGTCAGTCAGAGGGAGAGAGAGTCAGTCAGAGGGAGAGAGAGTCAGTCAGGGGAGAGAGAGTCAGTCCGAGGGAGAGAGAGTCAGAGAGAGAGAGAGTCAGTCAGTCAGAGAGAGAGAGTCAGTCAGCCAGAGAGAGAGAGTCAGTCAGTCAGAGAGAGAGAGTCAGTCAGAGAGAGAGAGTCAGTCAGTCAGAGAGAGAGAGAGAGTCAGTCAGTCAGAGAGACAGAGTCAGTCAGAGAGAGAGAGAGAGAGAGACAGAGAGAGTCAGTCAGTCAGAGAGAGAGAGAGAGTCAGTCAGAGAGAGAGAGTCAGTCAGAGAGAGAGAGAATCAGTCAGAGAGAGAGAGTCAGTCAGTCAGAGAGAGAGAGAGAGTCAGTCAGTCAGAGAGAGTCAGTCAGTCAGTCAGTCAGAGAGAGAGAGTCAGTCAGTCAGAGGGAGAGAGAGTCAGTCAGAGGCAGAGAGAGTCAGTCAGAGGGAGAGAGAGAGAGAGTCAGTCAGTGAGAGAGAGACAGTCAGGTAGAGAGAGAGAGAGTCAGTCAGAGAGAGAGAGCGTCAGTCAGAGAGAGAGAGTCAGTCAGTCAGAGAGAGAGTCATTCAGAGAGAGAGAGAGTCAGTCAGAGAGAGAGAGAGAGTCAGTCAGAGAGAGAGTCAGTCAGAGGGAGAGAGAGTCAGTCAGAGGGAGAGAGAGTCAGTCAGAGGGAGAGAGAGTCAGTCAGAGGGAGAGAGAGTCAGTCAGGGGAGAGAGAGTCAGTCCGAGGGAGAGAGAGTCAGAGAGAGAGAGAGTCAGTCAGTCAGAGAGAGAGAGTCAGTCAGCCAGAGAGAGAGAGTCAGTCAGTCAGAGAGAGAGAGTCAGTCAGTCAGAGAGCGAGAGAGTCAGTCAGAGAGAGAGAGTCAGTCAGTCAGAGAGAGAGAGAGTCAGTCAGTCAGAGAGACAGAGTCAGTCAGAGAGAGAGAGAGAGAGAGAGAGAGAGAGAGTCAGTCAGTCAGAGAGAGAGAGTCAGTCAGTCAGAGAGAGAGAGAGAGAGTCAGTCAGAGAGAGAGAGTCAGTCAGAGAGAGAGAGAGTCAGTCAGTCAGAGAGAGAGAGTCAGTCAGTCAGAGAGAGAGAGTCAGTCAGTCAGAGAGACAGAGTCAGTCAGAGAGACAGAGTCAATCAGAGAGAGAGAGTCAGTCAGAGAGAGTCAGTCAGTCAGAGAGACAGTCAGTTAGAGAGAGAGTCAGTCAGTCAGAGAGAGAGAGAGAGTCTGTCAGTCAGAGAGAGTCAGTCAGTCAGTCAGAGAGAGAGTCAGTCAGTCAGAGAGAGAGAGAGTCAGTCAGTCAGAGAGAGAGAGTCAGTAAGACAGAGAGAGAGAGTCAGTCAGAGAGAGAGAGAGAGTCAGTCAGTCAGAGAGAGAGAGTCAGTCAGAGAGAGAGAGAGAGTCAGTCAGAGAGAGAGAGTCAGTCAGAGAGAGAGAGAGAGAGTCAGTCAGTCAGAGAGAGAGAGAGTCAGTCAGTCAGACAGAGAGAGTCAGTCAGAGAGAGAGAGTCAGTCAGAGAGAGAGAGTCAGTCAGTCAGAGAGACAGCGTAAGTCAGAGAGAGAGAGAGAGTCAGTTAGTCAGAGAAACAGTCAGTCAGTCAGAGAGACAGAGTCAGTCAGTCAGAGAGAGAAAGAGAGTCATTCAGTCAGAGAGAGAGAGTCAGTCAGTCAGAGAGAGAGAGTCAGTCAGAGAGAGAGAGTGTGTCAGTCAGTCAGAGAGATAGATAGAGTCAGTCTGAGAGAGAGAGTCCGTCAGTCAGAGAGAGAGAGTCAGTCAGTCAGAGAGAGAGAGTCAGTCAGTCAGAGAGACAGAGTCAGTCAGAGAGACAGAGTCAGTCAGAGAGAGAGAGAGAGAGAGAGAGAGAGAGAGAGAGAGAGAGAGAGTCAGTCAGAGAGAGTCAGTCGGTCAGAGAGAGAGAGAGTCAGTCAGTCAGAGAGAGTCAGTCAGTCAGAGAGAGAGAGAGAGAGTGAGAGAGAGAGAATCAGTCAGTCAGAGAGAAAGAGTCAGTCAGAGAGAGAGTCAGTCAGAGAGAGAGAGAGAGTCCGTCAGTCAGAGAGAGAGAGTCAGTCAGAGAGAGAGAGAGAGTCAGTCAGTCAGAGTCAGAGAGAGAGAGAGTCAGTCAGTCAGAGAGAGAGAGAGAGAGAGTCAGTCAGAAAGAGAGAGAGAGAGTCAGTCAGAGAGAGAGTCAGTCAGAGAGAGAGTCAGTCAGAGATAGAGAGTCAGTCAGAGAGAGAGAGTCAGTCATAGAGAGAGAGAGTCAATCAGAGAGAGAGAGTCAGAGAGAGAGTCAGTTAGAGACAAAGAGAGTCAGTCAGTCAGAGAGAGAGTCAGTCAGTCAGAGAGAGAGAGTCAGTCAGTCAGAGAGAGAGAGTCAGTCAGTCAAAGAGTGAGTCTGTCAGTCAGAGAGAGAGAGAGTCAGTCAGTCAGAGAGAGTCTGTCAGTCAGAGAGAGAGTGAGTCCGTCAGAGAGAGTCAGTCAGTCAGAGAGAGAGAGTCAGTCAGAGAGAGAGAGAGTGAGTCCGTCAGAGAGAGTCAGTCAGTCAGAGAGAGAGAGTCAGTCAGTCAGAGAGAGAGAGTCAGTCAGAGAGAGAGAGAGAGAGTCAGTCAGTCAGACAGAGAGAGTCAGTCAGTCAGTCAGAGAGAGAGAGTCAGTCAGAGAGAGAGAGTCAGACAGAGAGAGTCAGTCAGTCAGAGAGAGAGAGAGTGAGTCCGTCAGAGAGTGTCAGTCAGTCAGAGAGAGAGAGTCAGTCAGAGAGAGAGTGCCAGTGAGTTAGAGAGAGAAAGAGAGAGAGAGAGAGAGAGAGAGAGAGAGAGGGAGAGAGTCAGTCAGTCAGAGAGAGAGAGTCAGTCAGTCAGTCAGAGAGAGAGAGAGAGAGTCAGTCAGTCAGATTCAGAGAGAGAGAGTCAGTCAGTCAGAGAGAGTCAGTCGGTCAGAGAGAGAGAGAGTCAGTCAGTCAGAGAGAGTCAGTCAGTCAGAGAGAGAAAGAGAGAGTGAGAGAGAGAGAATCAGTCAGTCAGAGAGAAAGAGTCAGTCAGAGAGAGAGTCAGTCAGAGAGAGAGAGAGAGTCCGTCAGTCAGAGAGAGAGAGTCAGTCAGAGAGAGAGAGAGAGTCAGTCAGTCAGAGTCAGAGAGAGAGAGAGTCAGTCAGTCAGAGAGAGAGAGAGAGAGTCAGTCAGAAAGAGAGAGAGAGAGTCAGTCAGAGAGAGAGTCAGTCAGAGAGAGAGTCAGTCAGAGATAGAGAGTCAGTCAGAGAGAGAGAGTCAGTCATAGAGAGAGAGAGTCAATCAGAGAGAGAGAGTCAGAGAGAGAGTCAGTTAGAGACAAAGAGAGTCAGTCAGTCAGAGAGAGAGTCAGTCAGTCAGAGAGAGAGAGTCAGTCAGTCAGAGAGAGAGAGTCAGTCAGTCAAAGAGTGAGTCTGTCAGTCAGAGAGAGAGAGAGTCAGTCAGTCAGAGAGAGTCAGTCAGTCAGAGAGAGAGAGAGTGAGTCCGTCAGAGAGAGTCAGTCAGTCAGAGAGAGAGAGTCAGTCAGTCAGAGAGAGAGAGTCAGTCAGAGAGAGAGAGAGAGAGTCAGTCAGAGAGAGAGAGTCAGTCAGAGAGAGAGAGAGAGAGTCAGTCAGTCAGAGAGAGAGAGAGTCAGTCAGACAGAGAGAGTCAGTCAGTCAGTCAGAGAGAGAGAGTCAGTCAGAGAGAGAGAGTCAGTCAGAGAGAGTCAGTCAGTCAGAGAGAGAGAGAGTGAGTCCGTCAGAGAGAGTCAGTCAGTCAGAGAGAGAGAGAGAGTCAGTCAGAGAGAGAGTGCCAGTGAGTTAGAGAGAGAAAGAGAGAGAGAGAGAGAGAGAGAGAGAGGGAGAGAGTCAGTCAGTCAGAGAGAGAGAGTCAGTCAGTCAGTCAGAGAGAGAGTCAGTCAATCAGAGAAATAGAGAGTCAGTCAGTCAGAGAGAGAGAGTCAGTCAGTCAGAGAGAGAGTCAGTCAGAGAGAGAGAGAGCCAGTCAGAGAGAGATAGAGTCAGTCAGAGAGAGAGTAAGTCAGAGGGAGAGAGAGTCAGTCAGAGGGAGAGAGAGTCAGTCAGAGGGATAGAGAGTCAGTCAGAGGGAGAGAGAGTCAGTCAGAGTGAGAGAGAGTCAGTCAGGGGAGAGAGAGTCAGTCCGAGGGAGAGAGAGTCAGAGAGAGAGAGTCAGTCAGTCAGAGAGAGAGAGTCAGTCAGTCAGAGAGAGAGAGTCAGTCAGTCAGGGAGAGAGAGTCAGTCAGTCAGAGAGAGAGAGAGTCAGTCAGAGAGAGAGAGTCAGTCAGTCAGAGAGACAGAGTCAGTCAGTCAGAGAGTCAGAGTCAGTCAGAGAGAGAGAGAGAGTCAGTCAGTCAGAGAGACAGAGTCAGTCAGAGAGAGAGAGAGAGTCAGTCAGTCAGAGAGAGAGAGTCAGTCAGAGAGAGAGAGAGAGTCAGTCAGAGAGAGAGAGTCAGTCAGAGAGAGAGAGAGAGAGTCAGTCAGTCAGAGAGAGAGAGAGAGTCAGTCAGTCAGACAGAGAGAGTCAGTCATTCAGAGAGAGAGAGTCAGTCAGAGAGAGAGAGTCAGTCAGTCAGAGAGACAGCGTAAGTCAGAGAGAGAGAGAGAGTCAGTTAGTCAGAGAAACAGTCAGTCAGTCAGAGAGACAGAGTCAGTCAGTCAGAGAGAGAAAGAGAGTCAGTCAGTCAGAGAGAGAGAGTCAGTCAGTCAGAGAGAGAGAGTCAGTCAGAGAGAGAGAGAGTGTCAGTCAGTCAGAGAGAGAGATAGAGTCAGTCTGAGAGAGAGAGTCCGTCAGTCAGAGAGAGAGAGTCAGTCAGTCAGAGAGAGAGAGTCAGTCAGTCAGAGAGACAGAGTCAGTCAGAGAGACAGAGTCAGTCAGAGAGAGAGAGAGAGAGAGAGAGAGAGAGAGAGTCAGTCAGAGAGAGTCAGTCGGTCAGAGAGAGAGAGAGTCAGTCAGTCAGAGAGAGTCAGTCAGTCAGAGAGAGAGAGAGAGTGAGAGAGAGAGAATCAGTCAGTCAGAGAGAGAGAGAGTCAGTCAGAGAGAGAGTCAGTCAGAGAGAGAGAGAGAGTCCGTCAGTCAGAGAGAGAGAGTCAGTCAGAGAGAGAGAGAGAGAGTCAGTCAGTCAGAGTCAGAGAGAGAGTCAGTCAGAGAGAGAGAGAGAGAGAGAGAGTCAGTCAGAGAGAGAGAGAGAGTCAGTCAGTCAGAGAGAGAGTCAGTCAGAGAGAGAGTCAGTCAGAGATAGAGTCAGTCAGAGAGAGAGAGTCAGTCATAGAGAGAGAGAGTCAATCAGAGAGAGAGAGTCAGAGAGAGAGTCAGTTAGAGACAAAGAGAGTCAGTCAGTCAGAGAGAGAGTCAGTCAGTCAGAGAGAGAGAGTCAGTCAGTCAGAGAGAGAGAGTCAGTCAGTCAGAGAGTGAGTCTGTCAGTCAGAGAGAGAGAGAGTCAGTCAGTCAGAGAGAGTCAGTCAGTCAGAGAGAGAGAGAGTGAGTCCGTCAGAGAGAGTCAGTCAGTCAGAGAGAGAGAGTCAGTCAGAGAGAGAGTGCCAGTGAGTCAGAGAGAGAAATAGAGAGAGAGAGAGAGAGAGAGAGGGAGAGAGTCAGTCAGTCAGAGAGAGAGAGTCAGTCATAGAGAGAGTCAGTCAGAGAGAGAGAGAGTCAGTCAGTCAGAGAGAGAGAGTCAGTCAGATAGAGAGTCAGTCAGAGAGAGAGAGAGTCAGTCAGTCAGAGAGAGAGAGAGTCAGTCAGAGAGAGAGAGAGAGAGAGAGAGTCAGTCAGAGAGAGAGAGTCAGTCAGTCAGAGAGAGAGAGAGTCAGTCAGAGAGAGAGAGAGTGTCAGTCAGAGAGAGAGTCAGTCAGAGAGAGAGTCAGTCAGAGAGAGAGAGAGAGAGAGAGTCAGTCAGAGAGAGAGTCAGTCAGAGAGAGAGTCAGTCAGAGATAGAGAGTCAGTCAGAGAGAGAGAGTCAGTCATAGAGAGAGAGAGTCAATCAGAGAGAGAGAGTCAGAGAGAGAGTCAGTTAGAGACAAAGAGAGTCAGTCAGTCAGAGAGAGAGTCAGTCAGTCAGAGAGAGAGAGTCAGTCAGTCAGAGAGAGAGAGTCAGTCAGTCAGAGAGTGAGTCTGTCAGTCAGAGAGAGAGAGAGTCAGTCAGTCAGAGAGAGTCAGTCAGTCAGAGAGAGAGAGAGTGAGTCCGTCAGAGAGAGTCAGTCAGTCAGAGAGAGAGAGTCAGTCAGAGAGAGAGTGCCAGTGAGTCAGAGAGAGAAAGAGAGAGAGAGAGAGAGGGAGAGAGTCAGTCAGTCAGAGAGAGAGAGTCAGTCATAGAGAGAGTCAGTCAGAGAGAGAGAGAGTCAGTCAGTCAGAGAGAGAGTCAGTCAGATAGAGAGTCAGTCAGAGAGAGAGAGAGTCAGTCAGTCAGAGAGAGAGAGAGTCAATCAGAGAGAGAGAGAGAGAGAGAGAGTCAGTCAGAGAGAGAGAGTCAGTCAGTCAGAGAGAGAGAGAGTCAGTCAGAGAGAGAGAAAGTGTCAGTCAGAGAGAGAGTCAGTCAGAGAGAGAGTCAGTCAGAGAGAGAGAGAGAGTCCGTCAGTCAGAGAGAGAGAGTCAGTCAGAGAGAGAGAGAGAGTCAGTCAGAGAAAGAGTCAGTCAGAGAGAGAGTCAGTCAGAGATAGAGAGTCAGTCAGAGAGAGAGTGTCAGTCAGTGAGAGTCAGTCAGTCAGTCAGAGAGAGAGAGTCAGTCAGAGAGAGAGAGAGAGTCAGTCAGTCAGAGAGAGAGTCAGTCAGAGAGAGAGAGAGTCAGTCAGAGGGAGAGAGAGTTAGTCAGAGGGAGAGAGAGTCAGTCAGAGGGAGAGAGCATCAGTCAGTCAGAGAGAGAGAGAGTCATTCAGTCAGAGAGAGAGAGTCAGTCAGTCAGTCAGAGAGAGAGTCAGTCAGTCAGAGAAATAGACAGTTAGTCAGTCAGAGAGAGAGAGTCAGTCAGTCAGAGAGAGAGTCAGTCAGAGAGAGAGAGAGCCAGTCAGAGAGAGATAGAGTCAGTCAGAGAGAGAGTAAGTCAGAGGGAGAGAGAGTCAGTCAGAGGGAGAGAGAGTTAGTCAGAGGGAGAGAGAGTCAGTCAGAGGGAGAGAGCGTCAGTCAGTTAGAGAGAGAGAGAGAGTCAGTCAGTCAGAGAGAGAGTCAGTCAGTCAGAGAAATAGAGAGTCAGTCAGTCAGAGAGAGAGAGTCAGTCAGTCAGAGAGAGAGTCAGTCAGAGAGAGAGAGAGCCAGTCAGAGAGAGATAGAGTCAGTCAGAGAGAGAGTAAGTCAGAGGGAGAGAGAGTCAGTCAGAGGAGAGAGAGTCAGTCAGAGGGATAGAGAGTCAGTCAGAGGAGAGAGAGTCAGTCAGAGTGAGAGAGAGTCAGTCAGGGAGAGAGAGTCAGTCCGAGGGAGAGAGAGTCAGAGAGAGAGAGTCAGTCAGAGATGAGAGAGTCAGTAAGTCAGAGAGAGAGAGTCAGTCAGTTAGGAGAGAGAGTCAGTCAGTCAGAGAGAGAGAGAGTCAGTCAGAGAGGAGAGAGTCAGTCAGTCAGAGAGACAGAGTCAGTCAGTCAGAGAGTCAGAGTCAGTCAGAGAGAGAGAGAGAGTCAGTCAGTCAGAGAGACAGAGTCAGTCAGAGAGAGAGAGAGAGAGTCAGTCAGTCAGAGAGAGAGAGTCAGTCAGAGAGAGAGAGAGAGTCAGTCAGAGAGAGAGAGTCAGTCAGAGAGAGAGAGAGAGAGAGTCAGTCAGTCAGAGAGAGAGAGAGTCAGTCAGTCAGACAGAGAGAGTCAGTCATTCAGAGAGAGAGAGTCAGTCAGAGAGAGAGAGTCAGTCAGTCAGAGAGACAGCGTAAGTCAGAGAGAGAGAGAGAGTCAGTTAGTCAGAGAAACAGTCAGTCAGTCAGAGAGACAGAGTCAGCCAGTCAGAGAGAGAAAGAGAGTCAGTCAGTCAGAGAGAGAGAGTCAGTCAGTCAGAGAGAGAGAGTCAGTCAGAGAGAGAGAGAGTGTCAGTCAGTCAGAGAGAGAGATAGAGTCAGTCTGAGAGAGAGAGTCCATCAGTCAGAGAGAGAGAGTCAGTCAGTCAGAGAGAGAGAGTCAGTCAGTCAGAGAGACAGAGTCAGTCAGAGAGACAGAGTCAGTCAGAGAGAGAGAGAGAGAGAGAGAGAGAGAGAGAGAGAGAGAGAGAGAGTCAGTCAGAGAGAGTCAGTCGGTCAGAGAGAGAGAGAGTCAGTCAGTCAGAGAGTCAGTCAGTCAGAGAGAGAGAGAGAGTGAGAGAGAGAGAATCAGTCAGTCAGAGAGAGAGAGTCAGTCAGAGAGAGAGTCAGTCAGACAGAGAGAGAGAGTGTCCGTCAGTCAGAGAGAGAGAGTCAGTCAGAGAGAGAGAGAGAGTCAGTCAGTCAGAGTCAGAGAGAGAGAGAATCAGTCAGTCAGAGAGAGAGAGAGTCAGTCAGGAGAGAGAGAGAGAGTCAGTCAGTCAGAGAGAGAGAGAGAGAGAGTCAGTCAGAGAGAGAGAGAGAGAGAGTCAGTCAGAGAGAGAGTCAGTCAGAGATAGAGAGTCAGTCAGAGAGAGAGAGTCAGTCATAGAGAGAGAGAGTCAATCAGAGAGAGAGAGTCAGAGAGAGAGTCAGTTAGAGACAAAGAGAGTCAGTCAGTCAGAGAGAGAGTCAGTCAGTCAGAGAGAGAGAGTCAGTCAGTCAGAGAGAGAGAGTCAGTCAGTCAGAGAGTGCGTCTGTCAGTCAGAGAGAGAGAGAGTCAGTCAGTCAGAGAGAGGTCAGTCAGTCAGAGAGAGAGAGAGTGAGTACGTCAGAGAGAGTCAGTCAGTCAGAGAGAGAGAGTCAGTCAGAGAGAGAGTGCCAGTGAGTCAGAGAGAGAAATAGAGAGAGAGAGAGAGAGAGAGAGAGGGAGAGAGTCAGTCAGTCAGAGAGAGAGAGTCAGTCATAGAGAGAGTCAGTCAGAGAGAGAGAGAGTCAGTCAGTCAGAGAGAGAGAGTCAGTCAGGATAGAGAGTCAGTCAGAGAGAGAGAGAGTCAGTCAGTCAGAGAGAGAGAGGTCAGTCAGAGAGAGAGAGAGAGAGTCAGTCAGAGAGAGAGAGTCAGTCAGTCAGAGAGAGAGAGAGTCAGTCAGAGAGAGAGAGAGTGTCAGTCAGAGAGAGAGTCAGTCAGAGAGAGAGTCAGTCAGAGAGAGAGAGTCAGTCGAGAGAGAGAGAGTCAGTCATAGAGAGAGAGAGTCAATCAGAGAGAGAGAGTCAGAGAGAGAGTCAGTTAGAGGACAAAGAGAGTCAGTCAGTCAGAGAGAGAGTCAGTCAGTCAGAGAGAGAGAGTCAGTCAGTCAGAGAGAGAGAGTCAGTCAGTCAGAGAGAGAGAGTCAGTCAGAGAGAGAGAGAGAGAGAGTCAGTCAGAGTCAGAGAGAGAGAGAGTCAGTCAGTCAGACAGAGAGAGTCAGTCATTCAGAGAGAGAGAGTCAGTCAGAGAGAGAGAGTCAGTCAGTCAGAGAGACAGCGTAAGTCAGAGAGAGAGAGAGAGTCAGTTAGTCAGAGAAACAGTCAGTCAGTCAGAGAGACAGAGTCAGTCAGTCAGAGAGAGAAAGAGAGTCAGTCAGTCAGAGAGAGAGAGTCAGTCAGTCAGAGAGAGAGAGTCAGTCAGAGAGAGAGAGAGTGTCAGTCAGTCAGAGAGAGAGATAGAGTCAGTCTGAGAGAGAGAGTCCATCAGTCAGAGAGAGAGTCAGTCAGTCAGAGAGAGAGAGTCAGTCAGTCAGAGAGACAGAGTCAGTCAGAGAGACAGAGTCAGTCAGAGAGAGAGAGAGAGAGAGAGAGAGAGAGAGAGAGAGAGAGAGAGAGAGAGAGAGAGAGAGTCAGTCAGAGAGAGTCAGTCGGTCAGAGAGAGAGAGAGTCAGTCAGTCAGAGAGAGTCAGTCAGTCAGAGAGAGAGAGAGAGTGAGAGAGAGAGAATCAGTCAGTCAGAGAGAGAGAGTCAGTCAGAGAGAGAGTCAGTCAGACAGAGAGAGAGTGTCCGTCAGTCAGAGAGAGAGAGTCAGTCAGAGAGAGAGAGAGAGTCAGTCAGTCAGAGTCAGAGAGAGAGAGAATCAGTCAGTCAGAGAGAGAGAGAGTCAGTCAGAGAGAGAGAGAGAGTCAGTCAGTCAGAGAGAGAGAGAGAGAGAGTCAGTCAGAGAGAGAGAGAGAGAGTCAGTCAGAGAGAGAGTCAGTCAGAGATAGAGAGTCAGTCAGAGAGAGAGAGTCAGTCATAGAGAGAGAGAGTCAATCAGAGAGAGAGAGTCAGAGAGAGAGTCAGTTAGAGACAAAGAGAGTCAGTCAGTCAGAGAGAGAGTCAGTCAGTCAGAGAGAGAGAGTCAGTCAGTCAGAGAGAGAGAGTCAGTCAGTCAGAGAGTGCGTCTGTCAGTCAGAGAGAGAGAGAGTCAGTCAGTCAGAGAGAGTCAGTCAGTCAGAGAGAGAGAGAGTGAGTACGTCAGAGAGAGTCAGTCAGTCAGAGAGAGAGAGTCAGTCAGAGAGAGAGTGCCAGTGAGTCAGAGAGAGAAATAGAGAGAGAGAGAGAGAGAGAGAGAGAGAGAGGGAGAGAGTCAGTCAGTCAGAGAGAGAGAGTCAGTCATAGAGAGAGTCAGTCAGAGAGAGAGAGAGTCAGTCAGTCAGAGAGAGAGAGTCAGTCAGATAGAGAGTCAGTCAGAGAGAGAGAGAGTCAGTCAGTCAGAGAGAGAGAGTCAGTCAGAGAGAGAGAGAGAGAGTCAGTCAGAGAGAGAGAGTCAGTCAGTCAGAGAGAGAGAGAGTCAGTCAGAGAGAGAGAGAGTGTCAGTCAGAGAGAGAGTCAGTCAGAGAGAGAGTCAGTCAGAGAGAGAGAGTCAGTCAGAGAGAGAGAGTCAGTCATAGAGAGAGAGAGTCAATCAGAGAGAGAGAGTCAGAGAGAGAGTCAGTTAGAGACAAAGAGAGTCAGTCAGTCAGAGAGAGAGTCAGTCAGTCAGAGAGAGAGAGTCAGTCAGTCAGAGAGAGAGAGTCAGTCAGTCAGAGAGTGAGTCTGTCAGTCAGAGAGAGAGAGTCAGTCAGTCAGAGAGAGTCAGTCAGTCAGAGAGAGAGAGAGTGAGTCCGTCAGAGAGAGTCAGTCAGTCAGAGAGAGAGAGTCAGTCAGAGAGAGAGTGCCAGTGAGTCAGAGAGAGAAGAGAGAGAGAGAGAGAGAGAGAGGGAGAGAGTCAGTCAGTCAGAGAGAGAAAGTCAGTCAGATAGAGAGTCAGTCAGAGAGAGAGAGAGTCAGTCATTCAGAGATAGAGAGAGTCAGTCAGAGAGAGAGAGAGTCAGTCAGAGAGAGAGAGTCAGTCAGTCAGAGAGAGAGAGAGTCAGTCAGAGAGAGAGAGAGTGTCAGTCAGAGAGAGAGTCAGTCAGAGAGAGAGTCAGTCAGAGAGAGAGAGAGAGAGAGTCAGTCAGAGAAAGAGAGTCAGTCATAGAGAGAGAGAGAGTCAGTCAGAGAGAGAGAGAGTCAGTTAGAGAGAGTCAGTCATAGAGAGAGAGAGTCAATCAGAGAGAGTCAGTCAGAGAGAGAGAGTCAGTTAGAGACAAAGAGAGTCAGTCAGTCAGAGAGAGAGCCAGTAAGTCAGAGAGAGAGAGTCAGTCAGTCAGAGAGTGAGTCAGTCAGTCAGTCAGAGAGTGAGTCAGTCAGTCAGAGAGAGAGAGAGAGTCAGTCAGTCAGAGAGAGAGAGAGAGAGAGAGTCAGTCAGTCAGAGAGAGAGAGAGAGAGTCAGTCAGTCAGAGTCAGAGAGAGAGAGAGAGAGTCAGTCAGTCAGAGAGAGAGAGAGAGAGAGAGATTCAGTCAGAGAGAGAGAGTCAGTCAGAGAGAGAGTCAGTCAGAGAGAGAGTCAGTCAGAGATAGAGAGTCAGTCAGAGAGAGAGAGTCAGTCATAGAGAGAGAGAGTCAGAGAGAGAGAGAGTCAGTCAGTCAGAGAGAGAGAGTCAGTCAGATAGAGAGTCAGTCAGAGAGAGAGAGAGTCAGTCAGAGAGAGAGAGAGTGAGTCCGTCAGATGAGAGTCAGTCAGTCAGAGAGAGAGAGTCAGTCAGAGAGAGAGTGCCAGTGAGTCAGAGAGAGAAATAGAGAGAGAGAGAGAGAGAGAGAGGGAGAGAGTCAGTCAGTCAGAGAGAGAGAGTCAGTCATAGAGAGAGTCAGTCAGAGAGAGAGAGAGAGTCAGTCAGTCAGAGAGAGAGAGTGTCAGTCAGATAGAGAGTCAGTCAGAGAGAGAGAGAGTCAGTCAGTCAGAGAGAGAGAGTCAGTCAGAGAGAGAGAGAGAGAGAGTCAGTCAGAGAGAGAGAGTCAGTCAGTCAGAGAGAGAGAGAGAGTCAGTCAGAGAGAGAGAGAGTGTCAGTCAGAGAGAGAGTCAGTCAGAGAGAGAGTCAGTCAGAGAGAGAGAGAGAGAGTCAGTCAGAGAGAGAGTCAGTCAGAGAGAGAGTCAGTCAGAGATAGAGAGTCAGTCAGAGAGAGAGTCAGTCATAGAGAGAGAGAGTCAATCAGAGAGAGAGTCAGAGAGAGAGTCAGTTAGAGACAAAGAGAGTCAGTCAGTCAGAGAGAGAGTCAGTCAGTCAGAGAGAGAGAGTCAGTCAGTCAGAGAGAGAGAGTCAGTCAGTCAGAGAGTGAGTCTGTCATTCAGAGAGAGAGAGAGTCAGTCAGTCAGAGAGAGTCAGTCAGTCAGAGAGAGAGAGAGTGAGTCCGTCAGAGAGAAGTCAGTCAGTCAGAGAGTGCCAGTGAGTCAGAGAGAGAAAGAGAGAGAGAGAGAGAGAGAGAGAGAGAGAGAGAGAGGGAGAGAGTCGAGTCAGTCAGAGAGAGAGAGTCAGTCATAGAGAGAGTCAGTCAGAGAGAGAGTGAGTCAGTCAGTCAGAGAGAGAGAGTCAGTCAGATAGAGAGTCAGTCAGAGAGAGAGAGAGTCAGTCAGTCAGAGAGAGAGAGAGTCAGTCAGAGAGAGAGAGAGAGTCAGTCAGAGAGAGAGAGTCAGTCAGTCAGAGAGAGAGAGAGTCAGTCAGAGAGAGAGAGAGTGTCAGTCAGAGAGAGAGTCAGTCAGAGAGAGAGTCAGTCAGAGAGAGAGAGAGAGTCAGTCAGAGAAAGAGAGTCAGTCATAGAGAGAGAGAGCGAGTCAGTCAGAGAGAGAGAGAGAGAGAGTCAGTTAGAGAGAGTCAGTCATAGAGAGAGAGAGTCATTAGAGAGAGTCAGTCATAGAGAGAGAGAGTCAATCAGAGAGAGTCAGTCAGAGAGAGAGAGTCAGTTAGAGACAAAGAGAGTCAGTCAGTCAGAGAGAGAGCCAGTCAGTCAGAGAGAGAGAGTCAGTCAGTCAGAGAGTGAGTCAGTCAGTCAGTCAGAGAGTGAGTCAGTCAGTCAGAGAGAGAGAGAGAGTCAGTCAGTCAGAGAGAGAGAGAGAGAGAGTCAGTCAGTCAGAGAGAGAGAGAGAGTCAGTCAGTCAGAGTCAGAGAGAGAGAGAGAGTCAGTCAGTAAGAGAGAGAGAGAGAGAGAGAGAGAGAGAGTCAGTCAGAGAGAGTCAGTCAGAGAGAGAGTCAGTCAGAGAGAGAGTCAGTCAGAGATAGAGAGTCAGTCAGAGAGAGAGAGGTCAGTCATAGAGAGAGAGAGAGTCAATCAGAGAGAGAGAGAGTCATTCAGAGAGAGAGAGTCAGTTAGAGAAAAAGAGAGTCAGTCAGGACAGTCAGAGAGAGAGTCAGTCAGTCAGAGAGAGAGAGTCAGTCAAGTCAGAGAGAGAGAGTCAGTCAGTCAGAGAGAGAGAGTCAGTCAGTTAGAGAGTGAGTCAGTCAGTCAGAGAGAGAGAGAGAGAGAGTCAGTCAGTCAGAGAGAGTCAGTCAGTCAGAGAGAGAGAGAGTGAGTCAGTCAGAGAGAGTCAGTCAGTCAGAGAGGAGAGAGAGTCAGTCAGAGAGAGAGTGTCAGTCAGTCAGAGAGAGTCAGTCAGTCAGAGAGAGAGAGAGTGAGTCAGTCAGAGAGAGTCAGTCAGTCAGAGAGAGAGAGAGTCAGTCAGAGAGAGAGAGAGAGAGAGAGAGAGGGAGAGAGAGAGAGTCAGTCTGTCAGAGAGAGAGAGTCAGTTACTCAGAGAGAGAGAGAGAGAGTCAGTCAGAGAGAGAGAGAGAGAGTCAGTCAGTCAGAGAGAGAGAGAGAGAGAGAGTCAGTCAGAGAGTGAGTCAGTCAGAGAGAGAGTCAGTCAGAGATAGAGAGTCAGTCAGAGAGAGAGAGTCAGTCATAGAGAGAGAGAATCAATCAGAGAGAGAGAGAGAGAGGGAGAGAGTCAGTCAGTCAGAGAGAGAGAGTCAGTCAGATAGAGAGTCAGTCAGAGAGAGAGAGAGAGGTCAGTCAGTCAGAGAGAGAGAGAGAGTCAGTCCGTCAGAGAGAGAGAGTCAGTCAGATAGAGAGTCAGTCAGAGAGAGAGAGAGAGTCAGTCAGTCAGAGAGAGAGAGAGAGTCATTCAGAGAGAGAGAGAGTCAGTCAGAGAGAGAGAGTCAGTCAGTCAGAGAGAGAGAGAGAGAGTCAGTCAGAGAGAGAGTGTCAGTCAGAGAGAGAGTCAGTCAGAGAGAGAGTCAGTCAGAGAGAGAGAGGGAGAGAGTCAGTCAGAGAGAGAGAGTCAGTCATAGAGAGAGAGAGAGTCAGTCAGAGAGAGAGAGTCAGTCAGAGAGAGAGAGAGTCAGTCAGAGAGAGTCAGTCAGTCAGAGAGAGAGAGAGAGAGAGAGAGAGTCAGTCAGTCAAAGGAGAGAGAGTCAGTCAGAGTCAGTCAGAGAGAGAGAGAGAGTCAGTCAGAGAGAAAGAGTCAGTCAGAGAGAGAGAGAGAGAGAGAATCAGTCAGTCAGAGAGAGAGAGAGGAGAGAGAGAGAGAGAGAGTCAGTCAGAGAGAGAGAGAGAGAGAGTCAGTCAGCGAGAGAGTCAGTAAGAGAGAGAGTCAGTCAGAGAGAGAGTCAGTCAGAGAGAGAGAGTCAGTCATAGAGAGAGAGAGAGTCAGTCAGAGAGAGAGAGTCAGTCAGAGAGAGAGAGAGAGTCAGTCAGTCAGAGAGAGAGAGAGTCAGTCAGTCAGACAGAGAGAGTCAGTCAGTCAGAGAGAGAGAGACAGTCAGTGAGAAAGAGTCAGTCAGTCAGAGAGACAGCGTAAGTCAAGAGAGAGAGAGAGAGTCAGTTAGTCAGAGAGACAGAGTCAGTCAGTCAGAGAGACTGAGTCAGTCAGTCAGAGAGAGAAAGAGAGGTCAGGTTCAGAGAGAGAGAGAGTCAGTCAGTAAGAGAGAGAGAGAGAGTCAGTCAGTCAGAGAGGAGAGTCAGTCAGACAGAGAGAGTGTCAGTCAGTCAGAGAGAGAGATAGAGTCAGTCAGAGAGAGAGAGTCAGTCAGTCTGAGAGAGAGAGTCAGTCAGTCAGAGAGAGAGAGTCAGTCAGTCAGAGAGAGAGAGTCAGTCAGTCAGAGAGACAGAGTCAATCAGAGAGACAGAGTCAGTCAGAAAGAGAGAGGGAGAGAGAGAGTCAGTCAGAGAGAGTCAGTCAGTCAGAGAGAGAGAGTCAGTCAGAGATGAGAGTCAGTCAGTCAGTCAGAGAAAGAGAGAGAGAGAGAGAGAATCAGTCAGTTAGAGAGAGAGAGTCAGTCAGAGAGAGAGTCAGTCAGAGAGAGAGAGAGAGTCCGTCAGTCAGAGAGAGAGAGTCAGTCAGAGAGAGAGATAGTCAGCCAGTCAGAGAGAGAGAGTCAGTCAGAGAGAAAGAGAGAGAGAGAGTCAGTCAGAGAGAGAGTCAGTCAGAGAGAGAGTCAGTCAGAGATAGAGAGTCAGTCAGAGAGAGAGAGTCAGTCATAGAGAGAGAGAGTCAATCATAGAGGAGAGAGTCAGAGAGAGAGAGTCAGTTAGAGACAAAGAGAGTCAGTCAGTCAGAGAGAGTCAGTCAGTCAGGAAAGAGAGAGTCAGTCAGTCAGAGAGACAGAGTCAGTCAGTCAGAGAGAGAAAGAGAGTCAGTCAGTCAAAGAGAGAGAGTCAGTCAGTAAGAGAGAGAGAGAGAGTCAGTCAGAGAGAGAGAGTCAGTCAGAAAGAGAGAGTGTCAGTCAGTCAGAGAGAGAGATAGAGTCAGTCAGAGAGAGAGAGTCAGTCAGTCTGAGAGAGAGAGTCAGTCAGTCAGAGAGAGAGAGTCAGTCAGTCAGAGAGAGAGAGTCAGTCAGTCAGAGAGACAGAGTCAATCAGAGAGACAGAGTCAGTCAGAAAGAGAGAGAGAGAGAGAGAGAGAGAGAGTCAGTCAGAGAGAGTCAGTCAGTCAGAGAGAGAGAGTCAGTCAGAGAGAGAGTCAGTCAGTCAGTCAGAGAAAGAGAGAGAGAGAAAGAGAATCAGTCAGTCAGAGAGAGAGAGTCAGTCAGAGAGAGAGTCAGTCAGAGAGAGAGAGAGAGTCCGTCAGTCAGAGAGAGAGAGTCAGTCAGAGAGAGAGAGAGAGTCAGTCCAGTCAGAGAGAGAGAGAGAGTCAGTCAGAGAGAGAGTCAGTCAGAGAGAGAGTCAGTCAGAGATAGAGAGTCATTCAGAGAGAGAGAGTCAGTCATAGAGAGAGAGAGTCAATCAGAGAGAGAGAGTCAGAGAGAGAGAGAGAGAGTCAGTTAGAGACAAAGAGAGTCAGTCAGTCAGAGAGAGTCAGTCAGTCAGGAAAGAGAGAGTCCAGTCAGTCAGAGAGAGAGAGTCAGTCAGTCAGAGAGAGAGAGTCAGTCAGTCAGAGAGAGAGAGTCAGTCAGTCAGAGAGTGAGTCTGTCAGTCAGAGAGAGAGAGTCAGTCAGTCAGAGAGAGTCAGTCAGTCAGAGAGAGAGAGAGAGAGTGAGTCAGTCAGAGAGAGTCAGTCACTCAGAGAGAGAGAGTCAGTCAGAGAGAGAGTGCCAGTGAGTCAGAGAGAGAGAGAGAGAGAGAGAGAGAGGGAGAGAGTCAGTCAGTCAGAGAGAGAGAGTCAATCATAGAGAGAGTCAGTCAGAGAGAGAGAGAGAGTCAGTCAGTCAGAGAGAGAGAGTCAGACAGATAGACAGTCAGTCAGAGAGGGAGAGAGAGTCAGTCAGTCAGAGAGAGAGAGAGTCATTCAGAGAGAGAGAGAGAGTCAGTCAGTCAGAGAGAGAGAGAGTCAGTCAGTCAGAGAGAGAGAGGAGAGTCAGTCAGAGGAGAGAGAGTGTCAGTCAGAGAGAGAGTCAGTCAGGGAGAGAGTCAGTCAGAGAGAGAGAGTCAGTCAGAGAGAGAGAGTCAGTCATAGAGAGAGAGAGAGTCAGTCAGAGAGAGATTCAGTTAGAGGGAGAGTCAGTCATAGAGAGAGAGAGAGTCAATCAGAGAGAGTCAGTCAGAGAGAGAGTCAGTTAGAGACAAAGAGAGTCAGTCAGTCAGTCAGAGAGAGAGACAGTCAGTCAGAGAGAGAGAGTCAGTCAGTCAGAGAGAGAGAGTCAGTCAGTCAGAGAGAGAGAGTCAGTCAGTCAGAGAGAGAGAGTCAGTCAGTCAGAGAGTGAGTCAGTCAGTCAGAGAGAGAGAGAGTCAGTCAGTCAGAGAGAGTCAGTCAGTCAGAGAGAGAGAGAGTGAGTCAGTCAGAGAGAGTCAGTCAGTCAGAGAGAGAGAGAGTCAGTCAGAGAGAGAGAGAGAGAGGGAGAGAGAGAGAGTCAGTCAGTCAGAGAGAGAGAGTCAGTTAGTCAGAGAGAGAGAGAGAGAGTCAGTCAGAGAGAGAGTCAGTCAGAGAGAGAGTCAGTCAGAGAGAGAGAGTCAGTCATAGAGAGAGAGAATCAATCAGAGAGAGAGAGTCAGTCAGAGAGAGAGAGTCAGTTAGAGACAAGAGAGTCAGTCAGTCAGTCAGAGGAGAGAGTCAGTCAGTCAGAGAGAGAGTCAGTCAGTCAAAGAGAGAGAGTCAGTCAGAGAGAGAGAGTCAGTCAGTCAGAGAGAGAGAGTCAGTCAGTCAGAGAGAGAGAGTCAGTCAGTCAGAGAGTGAGTCAATCAGTCAGAGAGAGAGAAAGAGAGTCAGTCAGTCAGAGAGAGTCAGTCTGTCAGAGAGAGAGAGAGTCAGTCAGTCAGAGAGAGTCAGTCAGTCAGAGAGAGAGTGTCAGTCAGTCAGAGAGTGAGTCAATCAGTCAGAGAGAGAGAGAGAGAGAGTCAGTCAGTCAGAGAGAGTCAGTCAGTCAGAGAGAGAGAGAGTGAGTCAGTCAGAGAGAGTCAGTCAGTCAGAGAGAGAGAGAGAGAGTCAGTCAGAGAGAGTGTCAGTCAGTCAGAGAGAGAGACAGAGAGAGAGAGAGAGAGAGAGAGAGAGAGAGAGAGAGAGAGAGAGAGAGAGAGAGAGAGAGAGAGAGAGAGAGAGAGAGAGAGAGAGAGAGAGAGAGAGAGAGAGAAAGAGAGAGAGGGAGAGAGTCAGTCAGTCAGAGAGAGAGTCAGTCATAGAGAGAGAGAGTCAGTCAGAGAGAGAGAGAGAGTCAGTCAGTCAGAGAGAGAGAGTCAGAGAGAGAGAGAGTCAGTCAGTCAGAGAGAGAGAGAGAGAGTCAGTCAGAGAGAGAGAGAGAGAGTCAGTCAGAGAGAGAGAGAGTCAGTCAGAGAGAGAGAGAGAGAGAGAGAGTCAGTCAGAGAGAGAGAGAGTGTCAGTCAGAGAGAGAGTCAGTCAGAGAGAGAGCCAGTCAGAGAGAGAGAGGGAGAGAGTCAGTCAGAGAGAGAGAGTCAGTCATAGAGAGAGAGAGAGTCAGTCAGAGAGAGAGAGTCAGTTAGAGACAAAGAGAGTCAGTCAGTCAGAGAGAGAGTCAGTCAGAGAGAGAGAGAGTCAGTCAGTCAGAGAGTGAGTCAGTCAGTCAGAGAGAGAGTCAGTCAGTCAGAGAGAGTCAGTCAGTCAAAGAGAGAGAGAGTGTGTTAGTCAGAGAGAGTCAGTCAGTCAGAGAGAGAGAGAGAGTCAGTCAGAGAGAGAGTGTCAGTCAGTCAGAGAGAGAGAGAGGGAGAGAGTCAGTCAGTCAGAGTGAGAGTCAGTCAGAGAGAGAGTCAGACATAGAGAGAGAGAGTCAGTCAGTCAGAGAGAGAGAGAGTCAGTCAGTCAGAGAGAGAGAGTCAGAGAGAGAGAGAGTCAGTCAGTCAGAGAGAGAGAGAGAGTCAGTCAGAGAGAGAGAGAGAGAGTCAGTCAGAGAGAGAGAGTCAGTCAGTCAGAGAGAGAGAGAGAGAGAGTCAGTCAGAGAGAGAGAGAGTGTCAGTCAGAGAGAGAGTCAGTCAGAGAGAGAGTCAGTCAGAGAGAGAGAGAGGGAGAGAGTCAGTCAGAGAGAGAGAGTCAGTCATAGAGAGAGAGAGAGTCAGTCAGAGAGAGAGAGTCAGTTAGAGACAAAGAGAGTCAGTCAGTCAGAGAGAGAGTCAGTCAGTCAGAGAGAGAGAGTCAGTCAGTCAGAGAGTGAGTCAGTAAGTCAGAGAGAGAGTCAGTCAGTCAGAGAGAGTCAGTCAGTCAAGAGAGAGAGAGAGTGAGTCAGTCAGAGAGAGTCAGTCAGTCAGAGAGAGAGAGAGTCAGTCAGAGAGAGAGTGTCAGTCAGTCAGAGAGAGAGAGAGAGGGAGAGAGTCAGTCAGTCAGAGAGAGAGAGAGTCAGTCATAGAAAGAGGTCAGTCAGAGAGAGAGAGAGAGTCAGTCAGTCAGAGAGAGAGAGAGTCAGTCAGATAGAGAGTCAGTCAGAGAGAGAGAGAGAGTCAGTCAGTCAGAGAGAGAGAGAGAGAGTCAGTCAGAGAGAGAGAGAGAGTCAGTAAGTCAGAGAGAGAGAGAGTGTCAGTCAGAGAGAGAGACAGTCAGAGAGAGAGTCAGTCAGAGAGAGAGAGAGAGAGTCAGTCAGAGAGAGAGAGTCAGTCATAGAGAGAGAGAGAGAGTCAGTCAGTCAGAGTCAGAGAGAGAGAGAGTCAGTCAGTCAGAGAGAGAGAGACAGTCAGAGAGAGAGAGAGAGAGTCAGTCAGAGAGAGAGTCAGTCAGAGAGAGAGTCAGTCAGAGATAGAGAGTCAGTCAGAGAGAGAAAGTCAGTCATAGAGAGAGAGAGTCAATCAGAGAGAGAGAGAGTCAGTCAGAGAGAGAGAGTCAGTTAGAGACAAAGAGAGTCAGTCAGTCAGTCAGAGAGAGAGTTAGTCAGTCAGAGAGAGAGAGTCAGTCAGTCAGAGAGAGAGAGTCAGTCAGTCAGAGAGAGAGAGTCAGTCAGAGAGAGAGAGTCAGTCAGTCAGAGAGTGAGTCAGTCAGTCAGAGAGAGAGAGTCAGTCAGTCAGAGAGAGTCAGTCAGTCAGAGAGAGAGAGAGTGAGTCAGACAGAGTCAGTCAGTCATAGAGAGAGTCAGTCAGTCAGAGAGAGAGTCAGTCAGTCAGAGAGAGAGAGTCAGTCAGATAGAGAGTCAGTCAGAGAGAGAGAGAGAGTCAGTCAGTCAGAGAGAGAGAGTCAGTCAGAGAGAGAGAGAGAGAGAGAGAGAGAGAGTCAGTCAAGAGAGAGAGAGAGTCAGTCAGTCAGAGAGAGAGAGAGAGAGAGAGTCAGTCAGAGAGAGAGAGAGTGTCAGTCAGAGAGAGAGTCAGTCAGAGAGAGAGTCAGTCAGAGAGAGAGAGAGAGTCAGTCAGAGAGAGAGAGTCAGTCATAGAGAGAGAGAGTCAGTCAGAGAGAGAGAGTCAGTTAGAGAGAGAGAGTCAGTCATAGAGAGAGAGAGAGTCAATCAGAGAGAGAGAGTCAGTCAGAGAGAGAGAGTCAGTTAGAGACAAAGAGAGTCAGTCAGTCAGTCAGAGATAGAGTCAGTCAGTCAGAGAGAGAGAGAGGTCAGTCAGTCAGGGAGAGAGAGTCAGTCAGAGAGAGAGAGTCAGTCAGTCAGAGAGAGAGAATCAGTCAGTCAGAGAGTGAGTCAGTCAGTCAGAGAGAGAGAGAGAGTCAGTCAGAGAGAGTCAGTCAGTCAGGGAGAGAGAGTCAGTCAGTCAGAGAGAGAGAGTCAGTCAGTCAGAGAGAGAGAGTCAGTCAGTCAGAGAGTAAGTCAGTCAGTCAGAGAGAGAGAGAGAGAGTCAGTCAGTCAGAGAGAGTCAGTCAGTCAGTCAGAGAGAGAGAGAGAGTGAGTCAGTCATAGAGAGAGTCAGTCAGAGAGAGAGAGAGTCACTAAGTCAGAGAGAGAGAGTCAGTCAGAGAGAGAGAGAGTGTCAGTCAGAGAGAGAGTCAGTCAGAGAGAAAGTCAGTCAGAGAGAGAGAGAGAGTCAGTCAGAGAGAGAGAGTCAGTCATAGAGAGAGAGAGTCAGTCAGAGAGAGAGAGTCAGTTAGAGAGAGAGAGTCAGTCATAGAGAGAGAGAGAGTCAATCAGAGAGAGAGAGTCAGTCAGAGAGAGAGTCAGTTAGAGACAAAGAGAGTCAGTCAGTCAGTCAGAGAGAGAGTCAGTCAGTCAGAGAGAGAGAGAGTCAGTCAGTCAAGGAGAGAGTGTCAGTCAGAGAGAGAGAGTCAGTCAGTCAGAGAGAGAGAATCAGTCAGTCAGAGAGTGAGTCAGTCAGTCAGAGAGAGAGAGAGAGTCAGTCAGAGAGAGTCAGTCAGTCAGGGAGAGAGAGTCAGTCAGTCAGAGAGAGAGAGTCAGTCAGTCAGAGAGAGAGAGTCAGTCAGTCAGAGAGTAAGTCAGTCAGTCAGAGAGAGAGAGAGAGAGAGAGGGTCAGTTAGTCAGAGAGAGTCAGTCAGTCAGTCAGAGAGAGAGAGAGAGTGAGTCAGTCAGAGAGAGTCAGTCAGTCAGAGAGAGAGGAGAGTCAGTCAGAGAGAGAGTGTCAGTCAGTCAGAGAGAGAGAGAGAGAGAGAGAGAGAGAGAGAGAGAGAGAGAGAGAGAGGGAGAGAGTCAGTCAGAGAGAGAGTCAGTAATAGAGAGAGTCAGTCAGAGAGAGAGAGAGTCAGTCAGTCAGAGAGAGAGAGAGTCAGTCAGTCAGAGAGAGAGAGTCAGTCAGTCAGAGAGTGATTCAGTCAGTCAGAGAGAGAGAGTCAGTCAGTCAGTCAGAGAGAGTCAGTCAGTCAGAGAGAGAGAGAGTGAGTCAGTCAGACAGAGTCAGTCAGCCAGAGAGAGAGAGAGTCAGTCAGAGAGAGAGTGTCAGTCAGTCAGAGAGAGAGAGAGGCAGAGAGTCAGTCAGTCAGAGAGAGAGAGTCAGTCATAGAGAGAGTACGTCAGAGAGAGCGAGAGAGAGTCAGTCAGTCAGTCAGAGAGAGAGAGTCAGTCAGATAGAGAGTCAGTCAGAGAGAGAGAGAGAGAGTCAGTCAGTCAGAGAGAGAGAGAGAGTCAGTCAGAGAGAGAGAGAGAGAGAGTCAGTCAGAGAGAGAGAGTAAGTCAGTCAGAGAGAGAGAGAGAGAGAGTCAGTCAGAGAGAGAGAGTGTCAGTCAGAGAGAGAGTCAGTCAGAGAGAGAGAGTCAGTCAGAGAGAGAGAGAGAGTCAGTCAGAGAGAGAGAGTCAGTCATAGAGAGAGAGGGAGAGAGTCAATCAGAGAGAGAGAGTCAGTCATAGAGAGAGAGAGAGTCAGTCAGAGAGAGAGAGTCAGTTAGAGACAAAGAGAGTCAGTCAGTCAGAGAGAGAGTCAGTCAGTCAGAGAGAGAGTCAGTCAGTCAGAGAGAGTCAGTCAGTCAAAGAGAGAGAGAGAGTGAGTCAGTCAGAGAGAGTCAGTCAGTCAGAGAGAGAGAGAGTCAGTCAGAGAGAGAGTGTCAGTCAGTCAGAGAGAGAGAGAGAGGGAGAGAGTCAGTCAGTCAGAGAGAGAGAGAGTCAGTCATAGAAAGAGTCAGTCAGAGAGAGAGAGAGAGTCAGTCAGTCAGAGAGAGGGAGAGTCAGTCAGATAGAGAGTCAGTCAGAGAGAGAGAGAGAGTCAGTCAGTCAGAGAGAGAGAGAGAGTCAGTCAGAGAGAGAGAGAGTCAGTAAGTCAGAGAGAGAGAGAGTCAGTCAGAGAGAGAGTGTCAGTCAGAGAGAGAGACAGTCAGAGAGATAGTCAGTCAGAGAGAGAGAGAGAGAGTCAATCAGAGAGAGAGAGTCAGTCATAGAGAGAGAGAGAGAGAGTCAGTCAGTCAGAGTCAGAGAGAGAGAGAGTCAGTCAGTCAGAGAGAGAGAGACAGTCAGAGAGAGAGAGAGAGAGTCAGTCAGAGAGAGAGTCAGTCAGAGAGAGAGTCAGTCAGAGATAGAGAGTCAGTCAGAGAGAGAGAGTCAGTCATAGAGAGAGAGTCAATCAGAGAGAGAGAGAGTCAGTCAGAGAGAGAGAGTCAGTTAGAGACAAAGAGAGTCAGTCAGTCAGTCAGAGACAGAGTCAGTCAGTCCAGAGAGAGAGAGAGTCAGGTCAGTCAGAGAGAGAGAGAGTCAGTCAGTCAGAGAGAGAGAGAGTCAGTCAGAGAGAGAGAGTCAGTCAGAGAGTGAGTCAGTCAGTCAGAGAGAGAGAGTCAGTCAGTCAGAGAGAGTCAGTCAGTCAGAGAGAGAGAGAGTGAGTCAGACAGAGTCAGTCAGTCATAGAGAGAGTCAGTCAGTCAGAGAGAGAGTGTCAGTCATTCAGAGAGATAGAGAGAGAGAGAGAGAGAGAGAGAGAGAGAGAGAGAGGCCAGAGAGGCAGTCAGTCAGAGAGAGTCAGTCATAGAGAGAGTCAGTCAGAGAGAGAGAGAGTCAGTCAGTCAGAGAGAGAGAGTCAGTCAGATAGAGAGTCAGTCAGAGAGAGAGAGAGAGTCAGTCAGTCAGAGAGAGAGAGTCAGTCAGAGAGAGAGAGAGAGAGAGAGTCAGTCAGAGAGAGAGAGAGTCAGTCAGTCAGAGAGAGAGAGAGAGAGAGAGAGAGTCAGTCAGAGAGAGAGAGAGTGTCCAGTCAGAGAGAGAGTCAGTCAGAGAGAGAGTCAGTCAGAGAGAGAGAGAGAGTCAGTCAGAGAGAGAGAGTCAGTCATAGAGAGAGAGAGTCAGTCAGAGAGAGAGAGTCAGTTAGAGAGAGAGAGTCAGTCATAGAGAGAGAGAGAGTCAATCAGAGAGAGAGAGTCAGTCAGAGAGAGAGAGTCAGTTAGAGACAAAGAGAGTCAGTCAGTCAGTCAGAGAGAGAGTCAGTCAGTCAGAGAGAGAGAGAGTCAGTCAGTCAGGGAGAGAGAGTCAGTCAGAGAGAGAGAGTCAGTCAGTCAGAGAGAGAGAATCAGTCAGTCAGAGAGTGAGTCAGTCAGTCAGAGAGAGAGAGAGAGTCAGTCAGAGAGAGTCAGTCAGTCAGGGAGAGAGAGTCAGTCAGTCAGAGAGAGAGAGTCAGTCAGTCAGAGAGTAAGTCAGTCAGTCAGAGAGAGAGAGAGAGAGTCAGTCAGTCAGAGAGAGTCAGTCAGTCAGTCAGAGAGAGAGAGAGAGAGTGAGTCAGTCAGAGAGAGTCAGTCAGTCAGAGAGAGAGAGAGTCAGTCAGAGAGAGAGTGTCAGTCAGTCAGAGAGAGAGAGAGAGAGAGAGAGAGAGAGAGAGAGAGAGAGAGAGAGAGAGAGTCAGTCAGTCAGTCAGAGAGAGTCAGTCAGTCAGAGAGAGAGAGAGTGAGTCAGTCAGACAGAGTCAGTCAGCCAGAGAGAGAGAGAGTCAGTCAGAGAGAGAGTGTCAGTCAGTCAGAGAGAGAGAGAGGCAGAGAGTCAGTCAGTCAGAGAGAGAGAGTCAGTCATAGAGAGAGTACGTCAGAGAGAGAGAGAGAGAGTCAGTCAGTCAGTCAGAGAGAGAGAGTCAGTCAGATAGAGAGTCAGTCAGAGAAAGAGAGAGAGTCAGTCAGTCAGAGAGAGAGAGAGAGTCAGTCAAGAGAGAGAGAGAGAGAGAGAGAGTCAGTCAGAGAGAGAGAGAGTAAGGTCAGTCAGAGAGAGAGAGAGAGAGTCAGTCAGAGAGAGAGAGAGTGTCAGTCAGAGAGAGAGA